>NW_024466199.1:0-77035 GCF_017591425.1 Ochotona curzoniae
TTTTATATATAATTTACATGGAATTTAAATCTAGCGGATTTTTTCTTTTTTTATTAATAAAATTTATTTTGACATTCTTTACATACTTAGTTAGAGTAAGAAGGTTCAAGGGCTACAGGAAAGTGGATAATACTAGTATGTTTTCCATATTGTTGCCTTCATGTTTAAAAGGGGGGTATTAAGGGAGAAGACCCACCCAATTTCCCACCCTCCCCAAGTCCCGAGTGTAGGGCATGCTCTGAGGTTCTTGCTCAAGTGGTTTTGATATTGCAACAGTTATGAATCGCTGTCAATCTTGCCACTCCAAGCACTATGAGGTCTTTGAAAAATCCACTGATTGACATAGTCCATCATAGCTGAGATGGTTGGTTGACCCGTTCTGTCTTCTCTCTTTTCTTCGTTAGGGTTCTGAGTCCAGCATTTAGATTAGGAAGATCTCCAAAGAAACTTCTTGTATGTGCTAACAAGTACAGGGCCTGGCACCGTCCATCGCTCCAATCAGCTGGTGGTTGTAATTGCTGGGTTAGTTCTGTTTTCACTCCTGACTTCCACTGGAACCAATGGGTGTTGCGGTCCAGCCTGGTTCTGCCCCGCACATACTTGGCCCTCACCTAAACCAGTGGGAGCTGCAGCCTAGTTGGAGCGACCCACAATAACCCCCACCAGGACCGCCCCTACCCTGGTTTGCCAGTAAGTGTAGCAGTAATCCAGTCTGTCCCACACCCCATTCCACCCCAGCCGCTGTTTAGTTTTATGTCCTCCCGTGGAAGTGGTAACCCAAGAGGGATGAGCCCACTATTACCCTCCCAGGCCTCTCCCACTCCCAGATTCCAGTTGATGCTGCCCAAACAAACCTCGCCCACTTTAATTCTGTTTGCACCAGTAGGAATAATCCGCCGAGCCCGGCTTTTCCCTGATCTAGTCCACATGAGGCGCACAGGTGTGGTAGCTCTGCCTAGTCTGGTCTGCCCCCATCCCAGCCCATGCTCTCCTGCGGAAGTAGCTATCCTGCAAAGGAACCCTCCCTTATTCCCCTGCTGGCTCTGTCTACTTCCTTTCTTGTTCTCAGGCTGGTTGGACGCTGCGGTCCCCTCCGGTACAGGCAACCTCACCTCGGCATTCCATATTGTGCACTAGTCTTTGTTGTGACCGAACCTGGGTCGACCCACACTGGTGCCTGGATTTGCCAGTGGATGACGTGGACAGATTCAGCCTGGTCTTGCCCCCACGTCTGCCAAGTGTATGCCAGTGGGTAACTTTCCATGGCCTTTTCTGGGCTGTTTCTTATCATGTTTCTTGCGCTGACCTGCCGGGTCTGTGTCCTGCCAGAGGAGTTGCCCAGGCTCCTCCATCAGAACCTCTCCCAATGCCAGGTTACATGCTTACCAGTGGGTCCATGAGCCAACCCTACTCAGTCCACCTCCTGTCATAGCAGGAACTGTGGCTTTTCCTGACTGGCCTTCAACCCAATCTGGTTCTTGCTGTTGGATGTTCCAGCCCAGCCATCGTTTGTCCATACCTACGTATGGCTCACACATGGCTCAGTAGGGGTTTGAGACCTTGCCTAGTCTATCACACATCTGCCCTGGTCCTCCAGAACACCAGGGGGAGTCGGGGTCCAGCCCGGTTCGGTGCATCCAATCCCAGTCCACACTTGTGCCAAGGGAGACTACAACTGTATCCAGATCAGAACGCAGCCCCCCTTCCAGGCCACGCGCCTCTTTGTGGGAACCTCAGCCCAGCTAGGGTTGTCCCCTTTGCTCCCCAACCAGGTCTGTTCCCAGCCATAGCTCACTCGCATGCCAGTGGTTGCTCTGACTCAGCTTGGCACAGCTCCTCACCTGTCCTGACCTCTGCCTTAGACACTGTGGCTTCGTGTCCCTGGCTCCCGCAGACCAGTAGGTACAAGAGCCTAGCTTGGCATGACCTTTGCTCCCTCCTGGTTTCTAGTTTTACTTGTGGGCTAAGGTTTGCTCATTCGTACCAGATCTACTCTGTTCCCTACCAGTTGACACCTTAGCCAGCCGTTGGAGCTACTTTTGCAGGACAAGCCCCAAGCCCAGGCTTCTGCATGGACTGGTATTTGGTGCCCAGCATTATTAGTGATTACAAATTTTACAAAGGAAGAGTTACTGCCTGTTTCAGGTCCGAGAATCACAATGGGTTCAACCTGGAGCTAATTAAGCAGCGACTCAAAGAACCAAATCCCCAGAGCTCCCCAGCCGGGCGGCCAGCAGGCGGAGCCTGGCACCAATGGCGCACTGGCCGCCCGGGAACGGCTCACCATGTGCCCATGGCGGCCGTCCGGGATCCAGGCATAAGACGCCCCGTCCTGAGATCCACCAGCTGCCGGGAGGCTGCTGGAGGTTTAAATTCCCAGGCCCAAGGTCGCACCCCTCCCAAATCCCCTTCACCACCCAATGAGGGCGGCGGGTGGGTGCCGGACCTGCCCAGTCCCAGAGGCCTCCCCCCTCGGTCTACTCACCCCAAAGGAAGCAGCCTCTGGAACCCAGCAGGCCCGGGAACGGCTCACCATGTGCCCATGGCGGCCGTCCGGGATCCAGGCATGAGACGCCCCGTCCTGAGACCCACCGTCACTATACTTTTAGAATCAGTAATTATCACAGAAGGCAACCAAGGCACAATCTAGTGGGGTTGGTGGAGAATTGAAAGTAGCAGTTATTAAATAAATACAGATAGGATTATGGATTTTGATACAGTTGATGAAACCCCCAAAGGAAGGAGTAGTGGAAAACTCTTCTTATTTTATAATTGAAGGAGAAGGAGCAAAAATTTATGGGAACTCAGAGTGAAATGCAACTATAGGTATAATTCTACTTGTTATAGGAAAGTTCTACTAAGCAAGAGAATAGCTGTGGAAAACGTACATTCGATGGTGGACATACTTTCTGTAAAGACCAGCATTATTCAGTAATACAGTAAAACAGTAAGATCATCAGCCAAGAGATGTCACATGCACCAGAAGGAGAGGTAGAGATAGAGATTGGAGTGCGACTAACTGAATATCTCACGAGGTTTCTTATCTCATATACTCATTTTCATGCATCCCTGTACAGGAAATCACCAGGGCTGTTGGGCATCTTGATAAACATCGCTCCATTTCCAGGGTTCTTGCCACTTCTTGTAGGCATTCTGTCCAGGTTGGGGGTAGAAAGCATTTGTTGTCTGCCAATCCAGGGGAAGTTCATCCTTCTCAACTCCCCTTCTCCAGCAGCAGAAAGATCAGTGCTAAGGTAAAAGTTGGTGCAGTGATCATCTTTCAAAGGCAGTTTTAGAATTCTCTTATTCGACATCATGGTGAATGCATCCTGGGTATGGTCCCATATGAAAGATTTTGTACATTTGGATGCTGGTTGCATGGATGACTCAAGACCCTAATGGAACAATGAGATTCTCAGTGCCTTTGTGTGCTGTTGCTTTCTCTCCACCATTTGAATATGCAACCAAGAAGGAACTAAAAATTTTAAACTATCTATTTGAAAAGCAAGGAGAGAGGAAGGGAGGAAGGAGAAAGAATGTTTTTATTTCTTTTTAGTTTTCTTGTCATATGTGATTGACATTGCACTCTAAAGATTTGGTTGTAGATCCAGTTGAAGACCCAGCCTCTGGGCTGAGAGTTTGGCAAAGCTGTTAAGAAAGCCGTGTGGATGCCATGTCCCATATTTAAGTGCATTTGCTCAATACTGCCTCTATTTCTCATCCCAGATTTCTACTCTTGTGCACCCTGGAAGGCAGCAGATGATGACTCATGTGCCTGGATGCCTGCCACTCATGGTGAAGACCCGAGTTGAGTTGTGGGCTACTAGCCTTCCTGTCATATGATCCTGGCTGCTGCAGCTGCTGGGGAGAGAAAAAGTAGATGGAAATTCTCTCCTTGCTCATCTGTCACTGTGTTTCTCTGTCACTGTCACTCTGCCTTTCATAACGGTACATAAATTGTTTTATTAGTATAAGGACTCTGACAGAGGCTTGCAGATTTGCATCCAGGCTTTACCTCTGGTTTGCGTGAAGCTTGGAGAACATGATTTAATCTTCTTCTCTTTGTGTATCCTTGCCAGTAAAATTAGCCTGAACATGTAAAACAGATCATTCCTGAGAAAAACTCCATTATCTACTAATGTTCCCCTGATGGGAGTGAACTTTGTTTTCTCAGCCCCTTAAATCAATTTTTTTCATTTCATTCATGACCTGTAAATGTAGAAATGGACACTTATTTTTTAAAGTAAGGTTTAGTAATTTATTTTAAGGACATTGTTGAGAGAGAGAGACAGAGACAGAGACAGAGAGACAGACAGAGAGAGAGAGAGAGAGAGAGAGAGAGAGAGAGAGAGAGAAAATGGATGAATCCTGGATAGTTCAGGGTCCTTAAACTCCATCTGTCTCTCCCTTGTAGGCAGCAGGGTCCCAACTACTTGGTCCATTTTCTGCTGATTTCCCACTTGTGTTAGCAGGAACCTGGATTAGATAAGGATGATGAGGAAGTGCTGCAGGTCTCATATGGCACGTTGTCATCACAGGCAGCAGCTTACAGCACTGACCCTCAACACTGACCCCCAAATGGACACCCATTCCCTACAGAATCCTTTTCACAACTGCTTTAATCAACACTGTGATTCCACCTGAAACTGCCAGACCTTGTTCCATGATTCTGTAAAATCACTGAATCCATGCCTTTGCTATTTCCTGCCTCACGTCTTCTGCTTATTCCCAGTGTTGCTTCTGTAGCATTCTCCTTTCCCAAGATTATGTTAGTTTTTCAGACTTCAAGAAATTTAGTCATCTCTGGATCCTTACATAAGCAATGAGCTTGAGCTCTCACAGGTGGTTGGGAAGGCAACAAGAAGGAAGACAAGCACAAGTTGACATTTGCAAAGCAGAGGGTTGTCCTGTTAACTTGATCCACCTGGGCGTGTTCCCTAGGTGTATGCTAACCATTTCCATCCCAGCCAGGAGGTTCTCAGGTGCATAATCACCTGCCCAGATGGATCAGGGGAGCAGGACATGTGCCAGGCACATGAATTCCTTGATGTTGTTATCTTAGGAATCACATCTGCTTCTCAGGGTTTCAGCTTTCATCAACAGCTGCTTTACAGATTTTATTTCCACACACTCAGCTCTTGCCTGACTCACTCCTTGTCAGGCTGCTGGTTATCTGTCCTGCACTGTTTCTGGCCCTGCGGACGCAACATTGAGCTTGAGAAAAACACTCCATGTGCTCAGAAAGCCGACCTCCTAACCGCTTGGATCTGACAGGTCTGAACATCCCCACAGGTGTCCCAGCAAAAGGTCATTTCTCTCCATGAAGGAGAATCATCTCCTCTCTGCCAGGTGAATGTTACCTTCTCAGACACCTCTGTGTTCATGTTGATGTCTGTCATGTCCTAATTTTCACTCCTAAAAGGACAGTTTGTCCCAGAATAAGAAATAAAAGGACCTGTGTTCTATGTTTGAAGTCATGTGTGTTTCACATAGTTGGTCCAACTTTTCTTCTATTTCATGGAACATGCTATGGCATGTCAATAACTGGGGTGAAACAATTACAGAAGTTTCCTATCAGTAGATGTCTTCTGTAGGGTTCAACAAATAAAGCGTCTCACTGAGAATTGTGTTTGAATTTGGAGTCTGGGTCTCTTCTATCTTTGAAACACACTCCCCGATCTCAGAAAGCCTCTCTTCCTCTGTTTCTAATAGCAGGACAGTAACTACTCCACACAGCAGAGTGGGCCTATTTTCAAGAGAGCATGCAGAAAGCATATGTCTTTTTTTGTCCACAGGTGATCCATTGATGGACTTCTGAGCATGAACTCAACAATCACACTCTTGGAGATGGAACTCACAATAACGCAAAAGAGTTACGAACAACCAAGTCATAGAGATGACTGGATCGTCACTCCCTAATCCTCTTCATTTGTGTGGCTGGACTATCAGAAAATTGAGCTGTACTCTGGATCTTCATGTTCTGCGTGCCCAGAAATGCCTTTTCATTCTACATCCTCAACCTGGGCACGGCTGACCTTCCCTTTCTTGGAGGCTCTGTTTTCTTGTCCCTGGGTTACTTGTTTGACTCCTTCCATGATTATTACATCCTCATGCCTGCCCAGCATAGATTCTTATGGTCTGTGAGAATCAGTGCCTATCTTATAGGTATGAATATCCTCAGTGCAATTAGCACGGAGTACTGTGTGTCTGTCATGTGGCCCATCTGGTACCACTGCCATCGTCCCAGACACCTGTCAGTTACTGTGTGTGCCTTGCTCTGGGCTGTGTCCCTGCTGTTGGGTTACCTACACTGGGACAGTTGTATTTTTTTAAAAGATTTATTTATTTATTGGACAGTCAGATATACAGAGAGGAGGAGAGACAGAGAGGAAGATCTTCCGTCTGATGATTCACTCCCCAAGTGAGCGCAAGGGCCAGTGCTGCGCTGATTGGAAGCCAGGATCCAGGAACTTCTTCTGGGTCTCCCACACGGGTGCGGGGTGCCAAGGCTTTGGGCCGTCCTCCACTGCTTTCCCAGGCGGCAAACAGGGAGCTGGATGGGAAGTGAAACTGCCGGGATTAGAACCGGCGCTCATATGGGATCCCGGGCATGTTCAAGGCGAGGACTTTAGCCGCTAGGCCACGCCGCAGGGCCCAACAGTTGTATTTTGTTAAATGATCCTGATTTAAGGACCTGCCCAAATCAGCTATGTCACTATAGGGTGGCTGATATTTTTATGTTTGATTCTCTCTGGGTCTAGTTTGTTCCTACTTCTCAGGATCTGTAGGTCAGGGAGGAAGCTGCTGACGCGGCTGTATGCGACTGTCTTGCTCACAGTGCTGGTTTTCCTTCTCTGTGGCATGCCCCATGGAATGTGTAGGTTTCTCTTATTCTGGATTGAGAGTTGGTTACAACTCTCCTGTCCAGGGTAAACAGCTGTGCCAATCCCATCATTTACTGCTTCAAGGGCTCCTTTAGACAGCAATAGCATCAAGGGACACAGACCCTCAAGCACATCCTCTGGAGGGCTCGGCAGGACACTCCCCTGTTAGGCGACAGTGCGGACAGACTGCCCGAGGAAATCCTGGAGATGTCGGAGAGAAATATGGTATAGAGAGATACACCCAGTGCACACACAGATGTTGCTTCCAGGCCATCCCTGACTCTGTCAGCTTGGATCATTTCATTAACTTCTGTCATCTGCAGTCTCTGATCTTGAGAGACAATAATCCTCCTCTTGAAGGTTAAGTGAGACAGCACCTGTTACCCTGACACAGATGCAATCATGTTTTGGGAACTGTTTTCCCAAGGGCCTCATCTAGTCCTATGGGAGCTTTGCAAACTATAGAATCCAGGACTTTTGCCTTTTGAGCAAATGTGCCTGCATCAGAAGAGTGGACACAATCAAGAAGGATTCAAATTTCTTTAGTCGCTGCCCTAACAGGAATGAAAAGATTACTTCTTTTTTGAGAAATACGATTTTCCCTGTTCTGCAATTTCTGTCTTGATAAAAACAAGAAAATTAAATTTTGAAACATCCACCAGAGAGAGAGAGACCTTCTTTAATTCTGTCTGATTTTAAAATATTCCACTAATTTACTAAATATTAATTGAGTAAGTGACTCAATTGATTAGAAACAGATAAATTTTTCATCAAGCATGTGAGAAAAATTTATCGGCTATTTCTAGATCCTCTCTTTTGTGTTAGTTGCTTTCACATTATTTGTCATATGCAAACTTGAATTCTGTAACCACATTAGTCATACAGAGTGAAGGTTGTAGGTATCTCTTCCTTAGATAGTTTCCTGAGTGCCCTCTCTCCATCAGAATCTACCTACATGCCTCTCCATTTGTTCTTGTGACTGATTCTCCGTGCCTGGGGCCTGTTTCATTTTTCACGCAAAGGCCCAACAGATGTTCTTATACGTCTATGTTTTTCTGGAGTGCAGAAGTGACATTACTATGTTAGCTCTTCATTCCAATAGTTCATAACATTAATAACTGTGTTTCCAAATAGATGATTTATGTCCTACCTTCATGTATATGTTCCATACAACTACAGAAGTTTTAAATCCTGCATGTTTTTAACCATTCCAAAATATTTTTGGCACAAAGTTGTTAGGGTGATAAAGAAAATATGGAAAATGTATAGTTGGGAAATCACCATGTGACTCAAATTATTGAAAAGAAAATGAACAATTTCTGATCGTTTGGTTCTGGTACTCCTAATCATTCTTGATCTCAGAGATAATCTATCATCCATGCTATTTTTTCTAAAGATTTATTTTTTTGAAAGGCAGACTTACAGAGAAAAAAGGTGACTCATTTGTTGATTCATGTCACAAAAGGCCACAATTGCTGGAGACAGGAAGATCCAAAACCTTGTGGGTGTGCTGGTCCGTGGATTCTAGCCATCTTCTGCTTTTTTTTCCAGGTCATAGACAGAGAACTGGATAATGATTGGTGTAGGGAGGAATTGAGCCAATGCTATTATGAGATGTTCAGCTATAGGTGGAGGCTTAAGCCACTCTGCCATGGCACCAGCTCTGATTTAGTGTGATCTTTACATCATATGTTTAGAATCATATAATGTGTGTGTTTTATTTCTATCTTCTTGCACAGAGCATCACATTTTGCGGGCTCTATCCATGGTATTGCATTGTATAGATGAGCATTTATAAGCTGAATATGATTTCATTGTATACCAGTATGTCACTGTAACCGTTTTCACATTGATATGTCTGTTCTTCAATTTCTGGCTATTAGAAATAAAACCTCCATGAACATTTGCATTCAAGTCTTTGCTTGAGCCTGTTTTTTATCCACTGAATGAAAAGCATGTAGGGAAATGGAAGGAGCTTGTTTGAATAAGCTTCAAGATTTTTATTTTTATGAGTGATGTAAGGAGACAGATTAAGAACACTTACATCTTCTGATTCATTTTCTAAATCCTTGTTATAGCTTGGGATGTGTCGGGGCTGGAGTAAGAATGTGGGAATGCAATCTAGGTCTCTTACATGGATTGCAGAAACGTAGTTACACAAGGCATCACCACTGCGTCCCAGTGTCTGACTTGTTAGGAAGCTGGAGCCTAGAGTGAAAGTCAGGAATGAATCCTAGAAAAGCCATTGTGAGATGTTTAGGTGCCAGGATAAACATTCACTTCTCTTATGAGTTGTTACAGATGCTGTGATCTATGTAACTACTATGTTAGTCATGTCATGTGTATTACAAATACTCACTGGCAATTAGCATATTCAGTCTTGCTCTAAGTTTATTTGAAATATGAAATCACAGAATCATAATGTTATGTTGAGGTGTTCAGTAATTTGGGCAGTCATTTGTAGGATTGGGAGAACCATTTCTTCCTTTGATCCTGTGTTGGCAGTTAGAAAGAGGGAGACAGGAAAGAGAATGAGTTAGCCCCTCCAGCTTGCCTTAAGTAGTATAGTCTGGTGAAGGGTGTGGTTTCATAATACCACCTCTAGATCAGTGTTGGATGTCCTGGGAAGAAGTCATTTGATAGATAGGTGGGTGGGATTTACAAAGGCTGAGGTCTCCCTACCTACAAATTTTGAAGCAACAAACATAACATAAAGACAAAACTGTCATGAAAAGAAAGTCCACAGATCTGAAAGACCACAGGAAAGAAAAATAGAAAAGCAGTAAGCAACATAAATGAGGAAATCAATGTTTCCCTAAAACAGAACAATTTTGAAATACTAGAAGTAAATAATACAATAGTTCAACATAAAAGATGACAGAAAGGACCTGGCATGGTAGTCTAGTGGTTAAAGTTCTTGCCTTGCGATGTGTGGGCATCGGTTCTAATCCTCGTGGCCCCGCTTCCCTTCCAGCTCCCTGCCTGTGGCATGGGAAATCTGTTGAGGATGGCCCAAAGCCTTGGGACCCTGCACCCATGTGGGAAACCTGGAAGAGACTTCAAGCTCCCGGCTCCGGATTGGCACAACTCCAGCCATTGCAGACATTTGGGGAGTGAATCAATGGATGGGAAATCTTCCTCTCTGTCTTTCCTCTTCTCTGTATGTCTGACTTTCTGATAAAATTAAAACAAATATTTTTAAAAAGTGACAGAAAATTTCACCAATAGAATGAATGAGATAGGAGAAAGATCATCGGAACTAGAGGATAATCTATTAAAGGACATACAATTAAGCAGATATATGGAAAAAATCTGAATAACGCCAAGGAAACTATCCCATGGCTGAATGACACCATTAAAACCTGGATACCAGAATTATAGGAATTCCTGAAGGTCTGGAAAGAGAGGCAGGAATGCAGGAAGTATTCAATTAAATTATAAAAAAGAGAACTTCCCAAACATTGCAAACAAAATGGGAAGCCAAATACAGGAAGGGCAGAGGACCCAAAATAGACTTGATCCAAAAAACTCACCCAAACATACTGTTTTCAAGATCCCTCAACTGAACAATAAAAATCCAGCTGGAAGGATTACAAAATCAAACCTTAGGACTTACTAGGGTGGTAGTAATCAAAACAGCCTGGTACTGGTACAGAAATATAAGGGAAGATCAATGGAACAGAATAGAAACATCAGAAGATAGCCCACACATGCAGAGTCATCTAAACTTTGACAAGATAATAAAATTAAAAAAAAAAACAGGGAAAAATGGTCTCTTCAACACATGCTTTGGGGACAATTGGGTAGCAGCTTGAACAAATTAAAAGCAAGACTCTCACCCTTCACCATACACAAAGATCAAATATAAATGTTTAAAATATCTAAATGTACATCAAGAAACCACTGATCTTCTAGAAGAAAACATGTGAAATACTATACAAGATACAGGTATAGGCAAAGACTTCCTAGAAAATCATTAAAAGCTCAGGTTGCCGAAACCAAAATAAACAAATGTGGCTACATCAAACTGAGAAGCTTGTGCACAGCAAAGAAAGCAACAAAATAAAAGAGCAACCAAAAGATTGGGAGAAATTCTTTGCACACTCTCAATAGATGGGGGGGGGTGTGCTAATATCCAGGATAAACAAAGAACTCTAGAAATACACGCAATAATAACAAGGCAAAAAACCAATTAAGCAATGGGAGAAGGAAATGAGCAGATTGTTTCAAAGGAACAAATATAATGGCCAACAGACATAAGGAAAAAAAGCTCCCTAGCAATTAGAGAAATTCAAAGAAAAACTACACTGAGGTTCCACTTAAGCCTAGAGAGAATGGTCTACCTAGCAAAAACTGCCAACAACATCTGCTGTAAGTATGTGGAGAAATGGGTGCCCTATTCTACTGCTGGTGGGACTACAGACTGGTACAATTCCTATGGAAGTTGGTATGGAAAATACTCCAACAACTGAAAATTAGCCAAACTAATGACCCAGCAATTCCAGTTTGGAATATACATACAAGAACTGATACATATACATGAGAAACCAACCTGCACCCCTGTATTCATTGCAGCACAATCGATGATTACAAAAACATGGAAATAACCTACTCTATGGAATACTACTCTATTATCAAAAAGAATGAAATTTTACCACTTGCAGCCAAATGGTCCCCATGGAGACCATTGTTCTCAATGAAATAAGCCAATTCTAAAAGGATAAAAATTATATGTTTGGTCTTATATGAGGCAATCTCCATCCAAAGCACAAAACAAAAGATAAAGATTAGCAAAAACACACTTGTAATCTCATAATGAAGGATGTAATGAAAAATGGAGTAACAACAATCAAAGAAAATTGATACAATGTATGCTTACAACTGGATAGAAATAGGTCCTTAATTAAACTTCTAAATATACCTACACAACAAAATATTAAACTTTCTACCATTGCTTATGCCAACAGTGTCAGGACCCATGTAAAGGGCAGAAAGTTACAGTCAAGACTACACGTGGTAGACTATTTTACTTCAAAACACAGGAGACAAAGTTAAGGAGGGAGAGAGGGATGATCAGGGGAAAAGGGAGGATGTCCTATGCCTGCAAGATTGAGAAATGGAAAATAAGAATAAAAAAAGAAAGCGAAAGGTTGGAAAAGATATTCTGTGCCAACGGAAAGCAAAAATGAGCAGGTGTAGCATGCTGATGTCAGACAAAATAGATTCTAATAAAAAAAACTGCAAAAATAAACCACCAATGACTTATGTAATAATTAATGTAGCATGTCAATAGGAAGCCGTGATCATATTAAATGGTATGTTTGACTACTTAAGTATATGTTAATAGATCTTAAGGAAGACATAGACACCAACAGAAAACTATTGGAGACTTCAACATCCCACTTTCAATTAAATGACAAATCAGCTAGATAAAAATAAATAGGAAACTACATGCACTATGCACCAAATGGATCTAATTAATCTGTAGAATATTTTTCCAGACTCTTAGAATACACATCCTTGTCACCAGCACATTCAATTACTGTGAGGATAGTCCATGGCTAAGCCATAAATGAAGTCTTAACAAATACAAAAAATCTGAAATCAAACTATGCATATTTCCTCACCATAAGAGAATGACACTGGAAAAGAGCAAATTGAGAAATTCTAGAAAATATGCAAGCACATGAAAATAATATAATTCTGAAAGAACAAGGAGTAATAAAAATCAAAAGGGAAATAATACCATTCCTGATACAAATAAAGATGATAATGTAGTGTATCAAAATTGATGGGAGATAGCAGAAGCAGTGTTCAGACAAGAGTTTATGGTGGATTAGCCCCTAAATCAGTAGATTAGAAAGACATCAAAAAATGATCTAGTAATATGTCTCAAAGACCTAGAAAAACAAAAACAAATGAAACGCAACATCAGTAGGAGAAAAGAAACAGATAAAACTGGAGAAGAAATAAATAAATTGAAACAAAAGTCAGTGAAATAATGAACTTTCTTTGGAAAAATATTAAAATGGATACAACATTGGTCTTACTATCCTCAAAAGAGGAAGAAGACCCAATTTAATAAAAACAGAAATAAAAGGATAAAACAATAGATATCACAGAAATAAAAAAGAATTGTGAAATATTACAAACACATATTTGACAACAAATTGGAAAATATAGAAATGATACATGAATTCATGCATATATACTGTCTGTCAAAACTGAGTTATGGAGACACAGAAAACACAATTAGATCAACAGCTCACTTATACTAATTTGGCTTTGTCTCTAGTATGCAAGGATGGTTCAAAACATGCAAATCAATAGATGTGACACTTCACATTAATAAACTGAAGATTTTTCTCAACAGTTACAGAGCAAGTACATGATAAAATACAACATAATTTCATGATAAGAACCTTAATCCAATTGAGTATAGAATAAACATTCCTCAACACATTCAATGTAACATATGAATTCTCACTGCCAGAATCATTGAATGGTAGAAGAGTTGGAGGTATTTCTGGAAGCAGACAAAGATATCTATTTTCATCATAGCTATTCAATATAGTTTTAGCCAGAGTCATTACACAAGAAAAATGAACTGATGGCATACTAATTTGAAAGTAGGAAGTCAAATTATTCCTGTTTGCCAATGATTTGATTGTATGTACAGGGAAAACAAGACTCCTCTAAGAGACTATTGAAACTAATTAAAGTTTGACAAATTGCAGGTTATAAAATTCACTCATGCAATTTCATGACAGAGGAAAAAATTATAAAATCAATACAATTTACAATAACCACAAAATCTGTAAATACCTTGCAATAAATTTAGTCAAGAATGCAAAAGATGTCTGGTATGAAATTGCAAAACATTTAAAAAAAAGACAAACAAAAAGTGGAAAAATCTTCCATGTTCTTGGATTGGAAGGGTCAACATTACCAAAGTGTAAATATCACCCAAAGCAATGTTCAGATTCAATGATATCCAACAACATTCTGCTCATATCTAGAAAAAACTATTGAAATTCTTGTGGAAACACAATAGACCATGAATAACTTAGGCAATCTTGAACAACAACAAAATCAAAGCTGAAGGAATCGCAGCGCCAGATTTGAAGACATACTACAGACTGGTGCTGGCATAAAACAGACATTTAGCTTCATGGGACAGGATACAATGTTATGCTTTGCAACCAGCTAATCAGTCAATCCTTGGGGAAAGGACAGTGTCCTCAACAAGCAGTGCTAAAATAAAAATTGGATCTATGCATGCATACACCTTACACAAAAATAAACTCAAAATGGATCAACAATCTAAATCTGCCACCTAATAATATCATATTCCTAGAGAAAGTCATCGGCATAGACCAATTCATGGAGAGGGCTACACAAGCATAGGCAATAAAAGCAAAAATGGCCACATGGAATTAGAAGCCAAGAGGTTACTGCACTGCAAAGGAAATAGGAAAGAAAACAGGCAGCTGACAGAATGAGAGAATATAGTTTCAAACTATAAAACTGATAGAGGATTAATATCCAGGATCTATAAAAGTTCCATAATCTCCACATCAGCAATACAAACAATCCACTTAAGAAATGGACACAAGGCATAGAAAGGCAAATTCAAAAGGAAGAAATATAAATGGCCAACACACAGGTGAAAAAATGCTCAGGATCACTAGTTACTAGGAAAATGCAGGGAAATGCAAATAAAAATCACAGTGAGGTTTCAACTCATCACATTTATTCACAGAGAACATGAGAGTGAATAATATGTGGCAGCCTTCTTTGAACTGTACCTATGCAATGCACAAAATCTGTTCTCTTTATATTAATAAAACTATAAAAAAGGAAAATCCTGAAGAATGTTCTTTTAGAATTGAGATATGAGATGCAAATTGGCAAGAAGAAGAAAAACACTTAGGATTATATGGGCTCATTTGTACAAAAAAATCAATTATTTTGAACAACAAGTGATTGCTGTGGAAGAGTAGGTCCAAAATATCAAATGGCAGCATAATAGGTGTGGGAATGTAATAAAAGATTGAAAGTTCCTATTAACTTCTTATTACTCATGTGGCTAACTTAGCGGACAGTGGTAGAACTTTGCACTGCAGCACAGCACCAGAACAGCAGTTTCAGAACTCTTCTCTAGCAACACTACCACCAATCCCACATCACCCACCACATGAACAACTCAGCTTCTCCCTAATATAAAGGGCCATGATAATGTGCTTTGTTCATCTATGTATTCAATGCTTTCAACAGTTCCTGACACATGATTCCCACAGGATAACTAGTATTTAATGAATGAGCAGGTGCATGCATTTTCCCGTTGTTTCAAATGCTTAGTAGTTAGGTCACTTTAACTGAATTTGTCTTCACTATAGGCACCATTAAAAAAAAACTTAGGAAAATGGTCAGCAGTTTGATATATAGAGAGATGATACAGTGTGTGTTGAACTGACTGAGTTCATCTTTTAAAAGAAAAGTGAGTTTATCTTTTAAAAGAAAGGCCATAAATAACTTGTTAATATTGATAAGTCAAAGATAGATGTAAAGTTTTATATGTAAAACTAGACTCTCAGCTTTTAAAACAGTTAAGAATGGAAGCTGTGCACATTGGTTACTTGTAGAAAATGAGATCAGGGGAGACTTTACACTTCATTTTAAAATCCACGATCCAGGCGGTGCAGGAGCTTGAATATCAAACAGAAGAAATGCTTCTTGTAGCTGTGAGCACTCACTTTCCCTGTAAAGGCTGTTTCTCTAAAAGCTCACAGGAACAACACAACATGGCACAACTCTCACAAGAGAGGAGTCAGACAGGACAGGATACAAAGAGGCCACAATGGACAGCAGGGAGGGCAAATCCTGAGGAACATCTCATGACTTTTCTTGTCTCACTCTCCTTTGCTGGTGTTACTGTTCAGGAAATCACAGGGTTGTTCCAGGGTTTGATAAGCCTCATTCAGTCACCAGGGTTCCCTTGAACGCCGACATGCACCTCCGCATCCAGAGGGTCATTTAGCTTCTCTGCTGTTTGTTCTTCCTTCTCAACTCCCCACTTGCAGCAGAAAGGATGATGCCAAGGTAAGAGCTTTCTCAAGAATCATTTTCTTTTAAAGACAGTTTAAATATTGTGTTTTATTCTACAATCTTTTTTCCACTTTATTTATTTTATATTTAAAATTTTATAATTCTGTTTATTGTTTTAATTATATGATACAGATCCTTAGGCTCTGGAATTACCCTTACCCCATCTCCAATGAGTTCCTTAATACACAGTCAAATATTCATCATTGTGGGCATGGAAAATGATACAGAGTTCAAATTCTTATTGTCAAGACAGAGTAAACAGTTTCACTGGGAGTCTTATTCTACATTCTGATGAATTGTCTTTGGCTACACTCACCAGGAAGTCTCATTAACATAGGATGCTAGCTGTAGAGACAAGTGAATCCTCAGAATTTGCTTTCCTTTCCTTTTCTCTTTATCTACTTAAATCTGAAATGTTAGAAAGAAACACTTTAAAATTTTCTGTTAGTTTGACAAGTGTGGTTTGTGTAATTATACTCTGAAAACTAAACCATCATTAACCTCAATTTTCTTGTTTTTTAAAGTGCTTTTATCATTTCACCCTAGTATCTGTAATTGTTTCAGCAGAAAATCTAATACAGAATCTGAACAGATCATTTAGAGGCATTCAATAAAAAGACTGTTTACAACAGCTTGAGTACCAACTAAGAATTAAAATGTTCCATAAGGAAATTCATAGTGGAAAGCTGTTCCCACTGCTGGAACTGAGGGATACAGGGAAGGCAACTTCATGAGAACAGAGTGTAATTCAGCTATAGCTGTGGCTATAGGAAAGTGCCTCAGGACAGGACTGACTCTCTTAGCTAGAGGGACACTCCCACTGTCAGGTCACAGCTTAGAAGAGAGATTCCAGAAGTTAAGGGGAAAAAAAAATCTCCCTTTCTTTCCTCCTGTGCTTCTTATCAATGAGTCCCTTTTCCTGTAAACAACCTTCAAAGCAGAGTAATAAACAAATTATTGTGCCATGATTAAAAAGGCAGAATTTCCCCAAAGAGTGTTAGAGACATTGTGGTTTTCCCCCTACCTCCTCATCCAGCCAAGCAGGGCTGCAGACTCAGTGCCTGTGACAGGTGCACTCAGGCCTTGGTGCCAACTCTGCACCCTCAGTGGAGGACACATGCTCTCTCCACTTGGAGTCATACTTCCTAGTGTGAATCCTCTCCAGTACACAGTGAACCACAGCTGTCTGTCCTGCAGCGAGAAGGGGATCCATGCCTTCAGTTGCTCTTTCCCATCTGTCATCTATTCCCATCTCTTATTCCAAGATCCCATCCTATTTCATATTATGACTGAATGTTTTAAAGTCAAAACTATAAAATCTGCCATGTCAATATTTCATTCAACATAATTTCATAGTTATTTTCATTCCTCCCTCTTCATGTTTAATTGACATCAAGTCTTAGCAGTAAGACTGCAAGGCTGGTTAAGGACAAGGACAGCGATGAAGAACTGTGGGTTCAAACCCAGGCTGGAGCAGTACTCTTTCCAAGATCTGCAGCACATAATTCAGTCTGTTTTGCTTTGTGGAGTTGTAAAGTGAGAATAACAACAATAAGCATGTTTTTTTTTTAATGTGGATGGGAGTTGTGAAGCCCTTAGTTATTCCTAAGAAGATTTATATGAGCATGTCTCATTTTACTCATATTTTGAGAAATTCAGCCCTGTTTATTTCCAACACTTTCCCCTCAGAAGCCTCTTCACAATATTTTAATGAGGAAAGCATAATCAACCAAAAAGTTTCTGGGGAAATGATAGGTGGATTTAAAGCTTGGAAGTGATAGAAAAATCACTCAATAATCCCAAACAATCTTTTTTCTCTCTTTATGCAATGTGAGGGCTCCTTAAAGCTTAAATGACACTTGAGTTTTCTGAGGATGTCCTCTTAAGTAAAAATCATGCTGGGACATTCTCCCAGTCAAGTAGCAAAGGAGAACACAGATCCTTGCTGAAGGAACTCCACTGCATTTAAGATCCCTCAAAATTCCATGAAAGGAATCCCCAAGCATAATTATAATTATAAAGTGAATCAAATGGCATGGATAAAAATATCAAGGTGCCCCGGGGGATGTGAGAGAAATTGTGACTTTCCTCTGCCCACTTACTAAGCACACTAGGGCTGTCAAATTGAAGGGAAGGCATGATGTGTGTATTCAGATCTTGGTGTCAGCTCTGCACCTCCACAGAGGCCAAGTCCTGTTGCACTCAGAGGCCTGTTGAGCTGTGTGAGTCGGATTCAGGGTGCTGTAATTAGCTGTTGCCCTTTCTGCATTAGGAAGGAATCTCTTGTCTTCAATTGTTTTTTCTCATTGTGTTTTAGCCCAATCTCTTCTTACATTGTCAAAAACTATTTCATATATCCTCTCAAATGTATTTAAGCAAGGCTTTAAAAATCCACATTTGTGGCACTTGATCAGGGATCTGACTTAAGTGTTAATGGCTGAGTTTTCTCCCAATCTGTATGCATCATTGATACCAGAATATAACTGTGTGCATGTATTCTAAGGGCATGGATTGGACACAGACGTGTGGATTCACACCCAGGCTTTATCACTTATAGGCCTAAGACATGCAACACATCACTCAGATTTTTGGTGCTTTTGCGTTCATAGCTTTAAAGAGAGAATATTAACACTACTTACCCCATGGGCTCTGAGGAGCATTAAGAAAGGATATACCTGAGATGGACTCCTTTAGCTGATGTTACTTCATTCAATTTGAGTAATCCCCTTGTCAGCTGGAATGCTATGAACACTGAGTCTTTCAGTAATGCTTTCTAAAATGCAGAAATGGGGCTTTCCTTTCCTTTCCTTTCCTTTCCTTTCCTTTCCTTTCCTTTCCTTTCCTTTCCTTTCCTTTCCTTTCCTTTCCTTTCCTTTCCTTTCCTTTCCTTTCCTTTCCTTTCCTTTCCTTTCCTTTCTTTTCCTTTCCTCTCCTCTCCTCTCCTCTCCTCTCCTCTCCTCTCCTCTCCTCTCCTCTCCTCTCCTCTCCTCTCCTCTTTCTTTCTATCTTTCTTTCTTTCTTTCTTTCTTTCTTTCTTTCTTTCTTTCTTTCTTTCTTTCTTTCTTTCTTTCTTTCTTTCTTTCTTTCTTTCTTTCTTTCTCTCTCTCTCCCTTCCTTCCTTCCTTCCTTTCTCTCCCTTCCTTCCATTCTTTCTTTCTTTCTTTCTTTCTTTCTTTCTTTCTTTCTTTCTTTCTTTCTTTCTTTCTTTCTTCCTTTCTTCCTTTCTTCCTTTCTTCCTTTCTTCCTTTCTTCCTTTCTGCTTTTCTCTGTTTCCAAACCTTTCCTACAGAATCACTTCCATAACTGTTTTCATTAACCTGGAGATCACAGTTGATGGGTTTTATATTGTGCACCTGATAGAAGATCAGTTAATAAAGATGCTTACATTCTCTGCCTCAGCTCCTCTCTTCACATGTATTTGTAGTCAAATCTCTTGTTTTCACTTCCCCTCCATCTCTCTGTTCCTCCCCGTTTCCCCTTTCCTTCCTTCCCTTATTCCCTCCCTCTCTCTTTTTCTGCTTTCTCAAGATCGCTGTTCACTTCTCAGTGTGGAGGAAATTCAAGTCATCATTGAAATCTATCGTTAACTTATGGGATCATACTCTTCTCAAAGGCCACAATACTGACCTCCATCACTTGCTTACGGGGCTAAATTACTTTATATACTTTTTAGGATGGAGGAGGCATGAGGTCAGTCACACCCAGGATTTCCATAGGAATAGTCTTGAAGTCTTTTCTTACTTGATATGTATATGTATACGTACATGTGCATATATACGTATATGTGTGTGTTTATATGTATATGTGTATGTGTATGTATATGTTTGTTTTCTCATGTGGCATTTACCCCAAGGACTACAGTTGATGTCCACATTCATTAGCTGTTTGGTTATAAATCACTCCACTCCCAAAGGTGTCCCACGAATGAAGAGGGCATAAACACAATAACGGACAAGAGAAAAGCACCCACTGTTTGCATAAAAAAGGCCAATGGAGCAATTTTGATACCAAGAGGTTTGCCTAATACCACAGCTATCCTAGCAAGATCTCACATTCCTTCATGTCCCTACATCATAGTCTCCTCTCTTTCTGATGAATCGAAGTCTCTCAGTTATTGTGATGAACTTAGTCATGCATGAGGCTTCCAAATACTCCCCATGATGAAATCGTTGCCTCAGGACAGAAATAATCTCAGAGCAGCCATGTTTTATCTATTTCTATCCAACATGAAATAGACTAGTACCATTAATAGGAGAGATGGTACTACAGATTATTCCTGTAAGAGAGGAGTTTCTCAGTTGGAAGAGCCTGAACCTCTGCTTCAGAGGCAGTGTGAACTGTATTTGAATCCAAGTTTCAGGAGTCCCATGTCTTAGTAAATTTTTTCCTTTCTGCAATGCTCTGTTTCCCTATTTTGTTGGTCAGGGACTCCAATTGCAACATGCTGGCTACTCTTGAGAATCAGTCATGCAGCAGGCTCTCAGATCTTGTTTGTGTTCCCAGGAACACAACTGGCGGCTTTCTGAACATGAACCCAAGCATTACAGACATGAACAACGTCTCGCAGAACGAAAGTGGTGGGACCACTAAGCCAACACCTGACAAGCTTCGCCTGATCCTGTGCTCGCTGACCTTCATCATCATCTTGGTTGGGATGGCAGGAAATGCGACTGTGTTATGGCTCCTGGGCTGCCGCATGCGCAGGAACGCCTTCTCTGTCTATGTCCTCAACCTGGCTGGAGCCGACTTCCTGTTCCTCTGCAGCAGCTTTATACTATACTTCATAAATGGTTTTGATTTGTTCTCCATTTACGTTCCAAATCATTTCTTGCCCATTTGGATCATTTTCTACCTTGCAGGCCTGGGCATCCTCAGCGCCATTAGCACGGAGCGCTGCCTGTCTGTCCTGTGTCCCATCTGGTACCGCTGCAGACGCCCCAGGTGCCTGTCAGCTTTCCTGTGTGCGCTGCTCTGGGCGCTGTCCTTGGTGCTGAGCCTCGTGGCAGGGAATGACTGTGGTTTCCTATTTAGCAGTGAGAGCTTGGAGAAGTGTAGGAAAATTCGCTTCTTCACTGTGGCATGGTTGATATTCTTATTTTTGCTTCTCTCTGGGTCCAACCTGGCCGTGCTGTTCAGGATCTTCTGTAGCTCACGGAAATTTCAGCTGACCCGGCTGTATGTGACTATCCTGCTCACAGTGCTGGTCTATCTCCTCTGTGGTCTACCCTATGGCATCTATTTGTCCCTCTCACGCTTGATTGATAGCTTTTATTGTGATGTACCTATCTATTGTACTCTAATTCTGGTTCTCTTGTCTTGTGTTAACAGCTGTGCCAACCCTATCATTTACTTCTTTGTGGGTTCGTTTAGGCAGCGGAGGCAGGGACAGACTCTCAAGCAGGTTCTTCAGAGGGCCCTACAGGACACTCCTGAGGAGGGTGACAGTGAGAAGAGTCTGCCCCAGGGAACATTGGAGATGTCAAGCAGTGGTGTAGTGTAGCCTGGTATTCCCTCTGAACTCACAGAGATGTGGCTACCAGAGCCAGCTCTGCCACTGTCAGTTTGCAGTCCTTTCTTCAACAGGAGACTGGAAGCAGTGCATCAAAGGTCTGAATTTCTTTGGTCATTTTATGTGCCACAAGCTGAACGAGTGAACCATTATGACATAAATCCTTTGCCTGTGTCCTATAATTTCACTCTTGAAAGTTTGAGATAATTAAATCTAAAAATATTCACTAATAAGATGTCTTTCTTAAATTTGGCAGGCCTTAGAATATCCCTTTAGTTTCATAAGTGTTGTTTATAAATTATTTCTTTAGTGATTTTCTGTCAATCTTGTCAGAAATAGCCATTGACCAGATGTGGACTATTATGTCTGACTTCTTTGCTTTCATGACATCCAATCATAAATTTCTAAGCCACATTAATCATCATCTGTGTTTAGAGGCAGGTGGTTTCCTTTTTCCTGCCCTCCATCAGGAAGTGTTTATTTCTCTCCTCGTCTCTTCTTGGTTGTCTGGGGCACTTTCATTCTTCAAGCTGGTTTCCAATGCATTTTCTTAATATCATTATGCTTCTTTTTTTTTAAAGATTTATTTTTATTATTTTTTTACTGGAAAGGCAGATATACAGAGAGGAGAGACAGAGGAAGATCCTCCGTCTGATGATTCACTCCCTAAGTGAGCGCAATGTTCGATTCTATGCCGATCCGAAGCCAGGAGGCTCTTCCAGGTCCCACACACGGGTGCAGGGTCCCAAAGCTTTGGGCCGTCCTCAACTGCTTTCCCGGGCCACAGGCAGGGAGCTGGAAGGGAAGTGGGGCTGCCAGGATTAGAACCGGCGCCCATATGGGATCCTGGGTGTGCAAGGCGAGGACCTTAACCACTTGCGCCACTGCGCCGGGCCCAATATCACTATGCTTCTTGAGGGCAGGATTTCTATCTTATCAATCTTTTATTTCAAATAACTCACAGTGTTTATTACATAAATTGAATTAAATATGAATTATCCATGTTCTAAATATGTATATATTCTATTCAAATATGTCAATTTAAAATCCTGCATGATTTCAACATTATAAGGATTTCATAATTATAAGGATTGAAATGAAAGAACTGCAGCAGCATTGCTGATGAACTAGCAAATAAGTACATCCGTGTGCTTCAACCTCCCTCACTCACCAAATGATCAATATTGACTGTTTTCTTCGGATCTCTTAATCTTTCTTGTTGCCCCAAAGAGAATTGCAGTTATTTTTTCTTTCACCAAATTTAATTTTTGTATGATATTTTGCTTATATATTTAGAATCATATAAGGTGCGTCTTTTTCCTTTTGTCTTCTATTTTACTGACCATCCTGTGTGGGGTTGTATCCATATCATTTCATTCCATAGATGAACATATATAAGCTGAATATGATTTCATTGTATATTTGTGGCACATTGTAAACATTTCCTGTTGATATCCTTGTTTTTTGTTTCTGACTGTTCTAAATAAAAATTGTGTGCACATTCATATTTCAGTCTTTGTGTGATCATATAGTTCACCCACTTGAATAAAAACATGTAGTGGAATGGTTGGAGGAGTAGCAGCTTGTGGTTTACTGTATAAAATAAATGCACAAGTTGTGTGTAAAGTGATTCTACTATTTCACATTCCCACCAGCACTACATGTCCACATGTTCACAGCATATGGTAATGTCAATCTGTTGAAATTTTCTATTCAAATGTGTGGTGTGTCATGCCTTTGTGTATTAACTTGCATTTCTCTAATCACATAAATCTTAGCATATTTTCATGATTTTATTGGCTATTTGTGTATTTTTTGAAGTTGCTGCTTAATTTTAGTTCTTTCTTTTGCATTGTTTATTTGTGAAAGCCTTGAGATTTTGTTTACTTTTTGTCAGAGGGAGAGAAAAAGAGAGAGAAAGTGTAAAATTGCTAGAGAGAAAGAAAGAAGGAGAAGGAGAGAAAAGCATTCTCATCTCTGGTTCATTGCCTAAAAGGTTGGGATATGTTAAGACTGGAGTCAAGAGCTGGGAATACAATCTGCATCTCTCACATGTGTCGTGAAAACCAGTTACACAAGCCATCACCACTGTGTCCCTGTGTCTGAATTGATTGGAAGCTGCAGACAGGAGTCAAATTCATAAACTGATCTTAAAAATTCCACTGGGGGATACAGAGATTCCAGCATTTGTGCCAGATGCCCACTCTGAATTGTACTAGAGTCTTAATGTAACCCTTCATATGTTATGTACATTATACATACTTAATTGATAGTTTAATGCAGTGGGTTCCAACCTTTTTCCTTTTTCCACTCTAATCCTTTTTTTAAAAGATTTATTTATTTATTGGAAAGTAAGATATACAGAGAGGAGGAGATACAGAGACGAAGGTCTTCTGTCCGATGATTCACTCCCCAAGTGAGTGCAACGGCTGATGCTATGCTGATCCGAAGCCAGGATCCAGGAACTTCTTCTGGGTATCCCACATGGGTGCAGGGTCCCTAAGAATTGTGCTGTCCTCGACTGCCTTCCCAGGCTACAAGCAGGGAGCTGGATGGAAAGTGGAGCAGCCGGGATTAGAACCGGCACCCATATGGTATCACGGCGCGTTCAAGGCGACCACTTTAGCTGCTAGGTCACGCCGCCAGGACATCGACACTAATCCTTATACAATTTTTCCTATTGCTATCTTTCTGCTCTATTGTCATATATTAATTAAAACTAGTGAGTTAATACAATGCACTTTAATAAACTAAAGTCTGTAGTCAATATTATGGTTTGCTTGTGTGTTGTTCAATTCAATGGATTTTCACAAATGAGAATGGTGTGAAACTACTATCATAGTTACATAGACAATAATCTCAGATATCTGTGACTCCATCTACTCTAACTTCTGGCAGTCACTAATGATTTCCTCTTATGAATATTCTTTTTTTACCAGTATCCTATTTGAAATCACATATTAGATACCTTGTTCAGAATAGCCTCTTGACAATTTGCATTTAAGTTCTTCCCTTTATATTTATAGCTTAGTATTTTATTTGTTCTTGTTGATTGATGCAACTTCATTTTTTAATGTTCACAGTTTATCCATTCATCTAATGAAAAAGATTATGCTTGCTTCTATGTTTTGGCAATTATTATTAAATATGACCATGACTTTTCAACTCATTGGTAAACACTTTGGCTCATGGTTTTTGGATTTTTACAATAAGTATATATTTGGTATTATATTAGTTTGCAGACCGGTGTTAACCATTTGGTATAGCCATCAAGAATGTGTAAGTGTTTCTTCTGTGCCACACTCTCCTTGGAAATCACATTCATCTGTGCTTTACATGTTAACCTATTTGTTGTATAGTAGTGTCTCATCTTTTTACTTGAAATCATATATCAACACATCAGAGCAAATGCAATTCTTCTATGCTTATTTACCCACTGAACTGTTTCCTGGATGTGCAGTCTTTTGAGCCCTTTTACTCAATGGAAGTTTTGTCATTGGGTTAATTTCTGTTTTATTGTTTCATTCATAATGATTCTTTATTAACAGATATACAGAGAGGAAGATCTTCTGTCGGAAAATTTACTCCCCAGTTATCCGCAACTGCCGGAGCTGAGCCAATCCGAAGCCAGGAGCCAGGAGTTTCTTCCATATCTCCCAGGTAGGTGCAAGGTCCCAAAGCTTTGGGCTATCCTCGACTGCTTTCCCAGGCCACAAGCAGGGAGCTGGATAGGAAGCAGGGCTGCCAGGCAGAAAACTGGCACCTGTATGAGATCCTGGGCATGCAAGGTGAGGGTCTTAACCACTACACTATCACGCCAGGCACAGATTTTAAAATTTAAAGGTTTCTTCCTACTCTTGCCTCACTCCATGATGATTAAAATGAACAGGGCGGAGCCGGCCTGAAGCCATGAGCCAGGACCTTCATCTGGGTCTTCCCGCTGGGTACAAAGACACATGCGTTTGAGTTGTCTCCTGCTGCTATTCCAGGCAAATAGACAGGGAGCAGGATGGAAAGTAGAGCAGCTGGAACCTGAACCAGTGCCCATAAGGGATGCTAGAGTTGTATGCAGCAGTTTACCTACTATATCACAATGCTAGCTCTGCGGAAAACATGCTACAGGAAACAAACAAACAAAAAAAGGCAGATAGTTGCAAGTGACTAACATTTACAGTGTTCCGCCTAGAGAAAGAATACTTGGATAAGGGAATAAAGCAATGACAAATTTGGAGAAAGTTTCAGAAAAAATGAAGCTCTGAACAATGTACTTCAGTCATAGAAATATAAAATGTGAAGTGGAAAAATGAGAGAAACAGTCAAGTTATATTTGTGCATTTGGAAAAAGGCTATTAAAATTATTGTGAGAGTATACTTTGTTGTGGGAAAAGTATATTCTGTAGTTATAGAGATTAGGTCATTAAAGCTCTGGTATTATTGGTGAGGAGGACTGATTCGGGGACAGGTGTTCATCCACTACCTCACAGCAGCAGGAAATGCTGTCTCAGAACTCCTCCTCCATCAACAAACTATTCTTGTGTGACTTTCTCCACTTTTTGCTGAATGTGTATTCCCTGTGTCTTCAATATCTTCAACAGTTGTTGAGCATATCCTGTGGACACAGAAAGTTCATTTAATCAATTAATAAATAAATGGAATATTATAGTTCTGTGGATAAATACAATGTCTCAACTAAGAGTAGTTAATTACATCTCAAAGTGACTGCAGCACGGACACATGATGGAAATTATTAGAGAGAAGGCTGACACGTTGAGCTGCCTCTTAATGATCTGTAAATAGTGTGGTTAAAAATCAGATAAAAGGTGACAAATGATGTATGTCATGTGCTAAATTCCCTATGTTTTCACAGCACTCAATATATTCAGTAGTTAGTGTTGATAAATCAAAAGGAAAGTATAGTTTTGTTATGCAAATCTTTAACACTGTTAGTTTCTAAAACATCTACTGATGAAATCTGTACATATTGTTTGATATTGGGAAATGAAGTTAGACACACTTTCCATCTTATTTAATATACCTCAGTTTCATTTGAAACACAACACAGTTAGATATTAGACAATCAGGTGAACCAGGATATTCTGGACCTTGAAGGCTAAATTGGAGAGGGATACTGTCCCTTATCCATGACTCCTCACAATGATCAATGGGTCTGCTTTCTGCACAGACTCACAGTGTGCAACGATGTACACTAGAATCTCACAGGGTGAGGAGTTGTATGAGGCAGGAAAACAAGAGGCTAAAATTAGTGTTTGGAATGATTGTAAAAGCCGAGAAACATTCTGTGAGGATTCTTGTCTTATATTCTCACTTGTGAGTGCCCCTGAACAGGAAATCACAAGGCTATACAGCATCTTGATAAAGCTCACTTGGTTACCAGGGTTCCCTAAAGCTCCTGCAAGCACCTTCCCATTCAGAGTGTACAAGAGTATCTTTTGCTGTTGGCCAGTTTGAGCTAAACTTTTTGTCAACCCCCAACTGCATCAAGAGAATTGGTGAAAAGGGAAGAATCTGTTTGGTGATATCTTATTTCAAAGGCAGCTTTGGTTTGTCCCTCTTATTCCACATTCTGTGGAATTAGTTGCTGAGGGGTGCACCCAGCAGCAATTATCAGGCAATTTGGATAATTGTACCAGGGATGGTTTTACATCTGGATGGATTCACTCAGGGTATCAGGCTCTTCCTATAGTTTCCCTCACTCTTCAGGCATTCACATTTGTAAGTGTGGAGAGAAATTAAAGATTATTTAATGGAGAGAGATTGAGAGAGGGAGAGAGAGAGAGAGAGAGAGAGAGCACGCAAAGGTACATTAAGCATAATATTGGTTGGAATTAGAATTGTCAGGGATCAAGTAGGGTTCCTGATATGAAACTTTGGCTTCACAAGTTGGAGTTGTCACTTCATGGAAATTCTGGCATACAGATTTTAAAAAATATTTTAATTTTGGTGAAATATAATAGACTGTATTATTTTCCCAAAAGTGAACTATGGCTTGCCTCCACTTAACATATTCCATTCCAATTCAAAAATTTTATTTTCATTGTACGTTTAGAACCACTAATTGTCACAACAGTAAATACCATGCACACTTCAAATGTGTTACTGAAGAGTTCAGTGTAGGAACTGTTTGTAAAAGAGTGAGTGGATCTAAGGGAATCAAAGGATAATGAAGCCTCCAAGGGCAAGGAGTAGTGCAAAACTCTTCCACTTGTTTACCCAAAGGGGAAGGGGAGGGAAAAATTTGAGGAATCAGAGTGCTTGTGACACTACATCTTACTATAGACAAGGATCATAAGACTAGGACAAAATCTTGGGTAGAGAGAACTGTTGCTGTCATTTCACAACCAGAAAATAAATTTACTTTTTAATAATATCCTTGCGACCTTTATTGATGTGCTCTTTTCAATGAGTTAACAGGAACAGTGAGGGTACACATCTCACTTATGAAGCACAGAGATGTCTCCTCCAGATGCACAGAAGATGGTGAAGGACCAGCATGAGAACCTGGTGCTCATGGAGAACATTCATTTCTCCCTATAGCTTCCTGTCATGTGGTAGTTCCCCAAACTGTCTCATTGTAAGTGGATCCGTGTCTGATTCTAGCTTTCCCAAGTGTGTTGCTTATACCTACTTATCACATGTAAGCTTTTGAAATTTCTCAAACTGTCACTATAAATGTCTTCAGGATTAAAATATAGCTGAAAGAAAAAGTGTGGGGATATTTTCTAGATTTGTCGGCTTATTATTTTGACTGAACAATGTGCCTTTAATATTCCCTAACTGCCTCCTGTGTTCAGCCCCATTCCACTTCCACCTCTCCCTTGCTTGCTTTAAACTCTTTCAACCACAAGAAATTCACTGAGTACTTGAATTCCTACCTAGACTTTGAGCTTAAATTCTCCAAGATGTTCAAGAAAACTATGAACAGTTACTGCAAGGGAAGTATAGATGACAGAGCCATCATTAACTGCCTTGAGGGATAAGGAATTCTTGCAAATCCTTTCACCAGTTTGTTCCACAGGAAAAGTCACGATGATATTTTTCTTCTTGTGTGCTTCCTTGGTGACTAATTTCAAAACATTTACTAAAAGATTTCCATTAAGGCCCTGAGATATGCATTGATTTGACCAACTAGTTCCTCACTGAATAATGGACAGGACAAAGTCATTTCCTGAGGACTTAAACCTCAGCAGCTGAGCCCTTTGGAGATCAAGAGGTCTGGTCTTCCCCACAGCTGTCACCAGAGCTCACACTCCCTGTAAGTCTCTGAGTCATGACCTGCTGTCCTCCTGGTGAGAGGAGTCTCTCAGCCACTGCTGTGACCATGCTCATGCCTGGGCTCTGTTATCCTTCATGGCAGAGTCCCATTATTAATAGTAATTGAATGGTCCTTGAGGGCAGGATCTGTGTCAGATTTACATATTATTCCAAAGAATTCACAGCATTTGTCATATTACTTTAATTATACACAAACATGTTGAAGTTTCTATTATATATATATATGTGTGTGTGTATTAATTTTATTTCTGGTATATCCCAACACTTATATTATTTTAAATCATAACATAATGATAAGGGAACATGGTGAAGACATGATAAGTGTCAAATTGATGAATTTGGCTAATGGATACACTCTTGTGATTCAAATTGCAATAAAACTAGAAAACAAATTGAGGGGAGAAAGATGTTATTATATTCTTAGAATCGTGTCTGTGTCCTGTATCTCCTTGTATTTATATCATATTAACATGAAAAAAATAAAAAGAGTAAAATAAAGATGTGTGCAGGCAAAATAAAAAAATAAAATGTTTCCAATTTTTGTTAGTCACTTTGTACCTTTGTTAACATTCCCTGCTGCCCTCAGGGATTATCACAATTATAATTTCTATCACCAGGATTAGAACTTTTTGCTCTTTGTGGTGTCCCAAGGCTTTGGGCCATTTTTCATAGCTTTTTCAGGTCACAGACCAAAAGGTTGATGGGAAGTGGAGTAACCAGGACATCAACTGGCGCCCATATGGGATCCTGGTGGTTGGAGGCAGAGGATTGAGCCACTGAGTCATCGCACCAGGACCTTAATTTTTTTAAGTTTCTTTTTGTTATTTATTTGTATAAGGTTTTCATTGTTTCTTCTTGTTGTTGTTGTTCTACTTGTTTTTCTCTTTTTCTCCTCCTCCTCTCCTTCCTTCTTCTTCTTCTCTCTCCTTCCTTTCTTTTTTCATTCCTACCTTCCTTCTTTCTTTCTTTTTTAAAATAGAGCGTGTAAACATACTTCCATGTTCTAGTTCACTTTCACTTGCCTTTGAGAGCTGGGACTTTCAGGACTTGGTTCAGGATCAAGTGATGAAACCAAAGTCTCTCACATGAGTGGCAGAAATCCACTTACTAGAGCCTTTAGCACTGTCCCAGTGGTGATGCATTGCTATCAATATGGCATTAGAAACAAAGCCAGAAGCTAATTCCAGGTACCCCACTGTGGGATGTAGGATTCCAGTCAGGATAAACATCCATTTCCCTTACATGCATTTATTGATAATAAGCAAAAACCCTCATGAACATGTTTTTAATATTCATCCAGTTGGATGATATGGCCACAATGGTCAAAGCTGAGCTGATTCAATACCTGGAGCCAGGAGCTTCTTCCAGGTCTCCCACACAGGTGCAGGATGCCAGGTCTTTGGGCCATCATCCACTGCTATCCCAAGACACAAACAGGGAGGTGGATGGCAAGTGGGGCAGCATGGACATGAATCAGCACCCACATGGGATCCCACTGAGTTCAATGTGAGGATTTACAGACAGAGCCAATTTGCCAGGTTCACCATCTGATAAATTTTAGAATCAACATTTATGTTCCTAAGTTCCAAAAGACCAGAAAAAAACTTTTATTTGCTTGAGAATTTTGTATTCTCTTGATACTGGCTTGTATTCTCGATTCTATTTTTTTCTGGATTCTTTTGTGTCTTCAGCCTGTTGGGTGCTACAATACTACATTGCCCTTTCTGATGATTGCAATGGCAAATTCCGTTTTTGTCTTTGGCCATCCTTGTGGTGTAGTGGATTGAACTACCACCTACAATGAAGATATCCCATGATGGAGTGCCAGTTTGAGACCCAAATGTTCTGCCTTTGACCCAGCTCTCTGCTCATGTGTCAGGAAAGGCAATAGAGGCTGCCCCAAGTACTGGAACCTCTGATACTCCTTAGATACTCTGAGATCCTAGCTTCAGCTTGGATGAGCCCCAGCCACTGTCAATTTAGATAATGAGCCAGAGAAAAGAACTCTCTCTGCTTACCTCTTTCTCTCTCTTTTTTCAAATAAGCAAGTTTGCAAATTTACAATATACAAATGCATACTCAATGCTCATAGATTGAAAAGACATTGCAAGGATAATAATAGTACTGCAAGAAACTTTATGCCCACTAATTTGATGACTTAGTGTAATTTCAGAAAGGCTTAAGAGTGTCTACAAAGACTCACACAAGAAGAAATAGATTGGGCTCTGTGGCATAGACTAGCAGCTAAAGTCCTCTCCTTGAACGTGCCGAAATCCCATATGGGCACTGGTTCTAATCCCGGCTGCTCCACTTCCCATCCAGCTCCCTGCTTGTGGCCTGGGAAAGCAGTCGAGGACAGCCCAAGGTCTTGGGACCCTGCACCCATGTGGGAGATCCAGAGGAGGTTCCTGGTTCCTGGCTTCCGATCAGCGCAGCACCGGCCATTGTGCTCACATGGGGAGTGAATCATCAGACTGAAGATCTTCCTCTCTCTATATATCCTCCTCTCTGTATATCTGACTTTGCAATCAAAATAAATAAATCTTAAAAAAAGAAGAAATAGTTTCTGTGACTATTTTTATACAAGGAGTGTTGAAAAGCTCCCATGAAAATAAAAAGATGAACAGTGACTACAGTGCCAGATTGAATGAATAACATTCAAAATACTAGCAAATCTGATTTTTTATGAATTTGTGGAGCAATAACCATGTTCATAGCATAATAAAGTGGTCCAGCATTTAAGGAGACAATCTGGAAGGTTCTTACAGTGCTAAAGATAGGTTATTATAACAATCAATTTATGCAAATGAGTAACCAACAATGATTTGGAAACTCCTGGCTACATAAAAATCTACACATGACTTTTATGCAGTTTTAGTTATAATTTTTTTTTCAGTGGAAAGCAAGGTCCTCATAAGATAGAGCAGAGTAACTTGAAAAGAATTTCCCAGAGATTAAAGTTCCATAAGGACCTTTGCTGTCACTGGGGAGGACTGATTGCCCATTGCAGCACAGCACTAGGAAAGGCTGAGTCAGCACTCACTCCCACCAACACTTACTCCTTGCAGGAACTCATCCCATTGCTGCAGGAGGTAAAAAGACTTGAGCTTGTGTGTTGTATGTCCAATGTCTCCAATGCCTTCAACAATGCTGGGCACCATACAGGGAATCAGAAACTAGGCTCTAATAAGTAAGCAAATCAGTAATTGGAAGTTATTTCTGTGATTAGTTTAAATGCTTCATAGCTAAGTTGCTTGTAATAGACACATGAATGAAAACCTAAGAGGTAAGGCCTGATATATGTTTTAGATAATCTGAAATTTATCTACTGAACAAATGTGATATGTAGAGAGAAATGTGACAGACAACGTATATGATATGGTATTTCTCTAATCTTTCATTAAGATGTTCAATACATTCAGCTCTTAATATTTTGAAGTTAAAAATGGAGGTGTAGTTTTCTTGTGCAAAGCTATATTAGCTTTTACAAGATGTAATCATGGGAATTATGCATTGGCTGCTATTGAGAACTGAAGCTAAAAGTAAAATGACTTTCCATTTGATTTACTCCAGTTTCATTGAAGCACAGCTATCTCGCTTATGTTACTTTTTTCTTAAATTAGAAAAAAATTTCTGGTGAGCTAGGACATCTGGGAACTTGAATATGAAACAGAAGAGGGCAGACTAGCCTTGAGTATGGAAGCTCACGCTGCTTAGTGGGTATGCTTTCTGCATAGGCTCCCAACAGGCAGTGAAACATGTCAGAATCCTCACAGAGAAAGGCAACAGAAGGGGCAGGAAGAGGAGAGGCAATAGGGGTAAGGGACAGTGCTAAGAATGGTCTTGTGAGACTTGCTGTCTGTCACTGACCTTTGCCAGGGTCCCTGTTCAGAAAGTCACAGGGCTGTTTAGCATCTTGATAAGTGTCACTCAGTCACCAGAGTTCCCCACAACTTCTGTAGTGACCTCCTCCCCACACAGAGACAGACAAGCATTTTCTGCTGTTTGCCATCTCAGAAAGTGCTTTCTCTTGAAGTCCCCACCTGCAGCAGGAATGATGTTAAGGTAAGAATTTTCTCAGGATTCACCTTATACAGGCAGCTCTGTTCTTCACTCTTAGTCCACATCTTGTTGAATTCATCTCAAGGTACACCATCAGTGAGAATCATAGCTTTGAATGCTGGTAGCATAGATGATTAGAAAGTGATGAAAATCACTCATGTGTTAAGTGTCCTCTTTGTCTCCAACCATTCAAATATACAAGTATAGAGAGAAATACTTAATGCAATTTGAATCGAGATAGCGTGTCATCACAGAGTATCAAAGAGCTCAAGTCTTTTTACCTCCTGCAGCAATGGGATGAGTTCCTGCAAGGAGTAAGTGTTGGTGGGAGTGAGTGCTGACACAGCCTTTCCTAGTGCTGTGCTGCAATGGGCAATCAGTCCTCCCCAGTGACAGCAAAGGTCCTTATGGAACTTTAATCTCTGGGAAATTCTTTTCAAGTTACTCTGCTCTATCTTATGAGGACCTTGCTTTCCACTGAAAAAAAAATTATAACTAAAACTGCATAAAAGTCATGTGTAGATTTTTATGTAGCCAGGAGTTTCCAAATCATTGTTGGTTACTCATTTGCATAAATTGATTGTTATAATAACCTATCTTTAGCACTGTAAGAACCTTCCAGATTGTCTCCTTAAATGCTGGACCACTTTATTATGCTATGAACATGGTTATTGCTCCACAAATTCATAAAAAATCAGATTTGCTAGTATTTTGAATGTTATTCATTCAATCTGGGACTTGGTCGTAGCATCAGCTGGTAGAAGCTGGTACAATGGGCTAGACATGTCGAGCTGAACCACAGGGCCAAGTAGAGAGGACACAACTGGAATGGGAGTGACCAGGGAGGGAAGTAGTGGGTTCCTCCCTCTTGGGTCATCACCTTCCACGGGAAGGCACAGGAACTAGGACAGGGCCTGGGTTGGCTAGAAAGACACCCAACAACATCCATTAGGGCTCGTTGGACAAGATGGTTGGATGGAATTAGGTCGCAACACCTGTTGGCAAGTATACGAGCAGAAGGGTATTTGGGACAGACTGGACTAGTATGCCAGACATACTAGCAAGCCAGGGTGGTGGTGGTTGGGGGGCGGTTGGGGTTACTGTGGGCCGCCCTGACTGGGCTACAGCTCCTACTGGTACTTGCGAGGGCCAAGTGTGTCCAGGGCGGAACCAGGCCGGAATGTAACACCCATTGGTTCCAGTGGAGGACACGGATGGAGATAGAACCGACCCAGCAACTGCAACCACCAGCTGATCGGGGCATTGGACTGTGCCGGGCCCTATGCTTACTAGAACACACAGGAATCTAGAATGGGAATACCTCAAAATTTCTTTGAGGATCTCCCCAATCGAGACACCGGGCTCAGAGTCCTAACCAAGAAAAGACAGAACAAGTCAAACAACAACCTCAGCTAACTGTTGGCAACAAAATACTGGTCAGGGCCCGGCGCGGTGGCGCAAGTGGTTAAAGGTCCTCGCCTTGCATGCCCGGGATCCCATATGGGCGCCGGTTCTAATCCCGGCAGCCCCGCTTCCCTTCCAGCTCCCTGCCTGTGGCCTGGGAAGGCAGTCGAGGACGGCCCAAAGCTTTGGGAACCTGCACCCACATGGGAGACCCGGAAGAGGCTCCTGGCTTCGGATTGGCATAGTATCGGCCCGTTGCGCTCACTTGGGGAGTGAATCATGGGATGGAAGATCTTCCTCTCTGTCTCTTCTCTCTGTATATCCGCCTTTCCAATAAAAAAAAATAATAAAAATAAATCTTAAAAAAAAAAATACTGGGCAAATGGAGACTCTAGAAGGGACTGTGTCAATCAATGGACTCTTCAATGACCACATCGTGCTTGGAGTGGCGAGACTGGCAGCGATCCATGAATGGTGAACTATTGGAACCACTTGATTGAGTATCTCAGAGCATGCCCCACATCTGGGACTTAGGGTGGGTGGGAAACTGGGTGGGGCTTCTTCCTCTATATCCCCCTTTGCCTCAGATACATGAAAGAAGAGGTATGGAAGTGATGGTCTTGCCCACTTCCCTGTAGCCCTTGAACCTATTTTACCCCAATTAAATATGTAAGGGTTGTCAAAATAATTTAAAAAAAGAAAAAAAAAAAGTCCAGTGTTTGGGCCCGGCGTGATGGCCTAGCAGCTAAAGTCCTTGCCTTGAACTCGCCAGGATCCTATATGGGTACCGGTTCTAATCCCGGCAGCTCCACTTCCCATCCAGCTCCCTGCCTGTGGCTTGGGAGAGTAGTCAAGGATGGTCCAAAGCCTTGGGATCCTGCACCTGCATATGAGACCTAGAGGAAGTTCCTGGCTCCTGGCTCCTGGCTTCGGATCAGCGCAGTACCGGCCATTGCAGCCACTTGGGGAGTGAATCATCAGACAGAAGGAATATGTCCAAAACACCTGCTACACGAGAAACCAACATGCACTCCCATGTTCATAGCAGCACAATCAATAATTGCAAAAACTTGGAAGCAAACAAAATGCCCATCACCAGAAGACTGGATAAGAAAGCTATGGTTTATTTACTCCATGGAATACTACTCAGCTATTAAAGAAACAAAATGCTGTTCTTTGTGGCCAAATGGGCCCAACTGGAAACCATCATGCTAAGGGAAATGAGTCCATCCGAAAAGGTCAGATATTACATGTTTGCCTTAATTTAAGTTGAAATGCTGTCAATTTGTAAAAGGGTACCTGTGAAATGTAGTATTACATTGTTAATTAACCCCATAATGTTGGAAACGGTTGTTGATGTTATGTTATGGCATTTAATTGGTCAGAATGACAATCTGCAGCTATGTCTCCAGGCCAGAGTTAGTCTCCACAGGAAACTGTTGAATTCAGCTGGGCAACAAGATACTGGACTCTATGCAAGGCACATGCTTGCACTGAAAGAAATAAGACTAGATTTGATCTGTAATACTGCAATAAGGTGGAGCAATCCACCATGGGGAGAGGGCAAGAGGAGGGGAAGGGGGAACATCAGAGCCTATGAAACGTTGTTATAAAATTAAATGCAATTTAAAAAAATCTTCCTCTCTGTATATCTGACTTTGCAATGAAAAATAAATAAATCTTAAAAAAAGATGTCTTTCTTAAATTTGGCAGGCCTTAGAATATCCCTTTAGTTTCATGAGTTTTATTTATAAATTATTTCTTTAGAGATTTTCTGTCAAGCTTGTGAGAAATATCCATTGACCAGATGTGGATTACCATGTTACACTTCATTGCTTTCATGATATCCAGTCATAAATTTCTAAGCCACATTAATCATCATCTGTGCTTAGGTAAGGATGGAGGCAGGTGGTTTCCTTTTTCCTGCCCTCTATCAGCACCAGCCTACTTCCCTCTTCATTTTTGCTTGGTTGTCTGGGGCTCTTTCATTCTTCAAGCTGGTTTCCAATGCATCTTTGTACCATTTCTATGCTTCTTGAGGGCAGGATCTCTGTCTTATTAATCTTTTATTTCAAATAGCTCACAGTATTTATTACATAAATGGAATTAAACAGGAATTCTTCATGTTCTTAATATGTACATATTCTACTCAAATATGTCAATTTTAAATTCTGCATATAGGTTGCTTCTAAGTTCTTGTGATTGTAGATTGTGCTGCAATAAACATTGGGGTTCATGTTGCTTTGACGTATATCAAGTCTTTTGATATATGCCTAGAAATGGTGTTGCTGGTTTGTATGGTAGGTGAATTTTGGAAGCAACCTAAATGCCCATCAACAGAGGGCATTTGGATAAAGAAACCATGGTTCATCTACCCTATGAACTCTACTTGGCGATTAAAAAAGAAATGAAATATATTACTTTGCACCAAAGGGCCAAACTAGAGACCATAATGCTAAGGGAAATGAGCCAATCCCAAAAGGTCAGAAAACATATATTTGCTCCAATGTAATATAATATTTTGTCAAATCTAGAGATATATGTGAATCTTATTCTATATTAATCAGTGTTACTTCACACTTTTATCTAGTGTAACAAGAACTTGTGATGTAGTTCCTTTATTAACCATCCATAAGATGTGGATTATTTATAACCCAACCCCCTGTAATTGTTGGTGTTTGCATATAACTGTTATAGGTCCGGATCATTCAATGCAGGCCTAATCTTCACTGTACCTATATTAGGGCTCCAGGATACAAGAATTAACCTACAACCAAAAGTTATTCTCTTACATGGCTGGGAGGTACTCAAGTGGAAGCATGATGGACTTGGGAAAATTCATAATGGACACACATTATGATTCTAGAAAGAACAGAGGGGAAGAGAGGGAATTTGGAGAAAGGAGAGGGGAGAGCCCACCTCCAACTAAATTGTATCAAAAACCAATAAAAATTATATAGAAAACCTTACTATGACACAAAAAAACATCCTGTATAATTTTAACATGTACTTTTGGGACATAATTATAAGGAGTGATATGAAAATATTGCAACAGCATTGCTGATGAATTAGGAAATAAGTACACCCATGTGCTTCAACCTCCCCCCCCCACTAGATTATCAAGTTCTGATTGTTTACTACTGGATCTCTTAATTTTTCTTGCTGCCCCCAAAAGAATTACAGCTACTTTTTCTTTCACCGGGATTAATTTTTGTATGATATTTTGGTTATATATTTAGAATTATATAATGTGTGTCCTCTTCATTTTTGCCTTCTTTTTCACTGATCTTGGGTGGGATTGTACCTATGTCATTGCATTCCATAGATGAACATGTATAAGCTGAATATGATTTCATTCTATATTTGTACCACAGTGCAAACAATTTCATGTTGATATCCTTGTTTTTAACTTCTGGCTGCTCTAAATAGAAATTCTGTGCACATTCATATTTCAGTCTTTGTGTGATCATATATTTCTCCTACTTGAATAAAAACATGTAGTGGAATGGTTGGAGAAGTAGCAGATTGTGGTTAACTGTATAAAATAAATGCCCAAGTTGTGTGTAAAGTGATTCTACTACTTCACATTCCCACCAGCAATACATGTTCCACATGCGCTCAGCAAATATGGTAATATCAATCTTTTGAAATTTTCGATTCAAATTGTGGTGTGTCGTGCTTTGTGTTTAATTTGCATTTCTCTAATCACATAAATGTTAGCATATTTTCCTTTATATTATTGGGTATTTGTGTATTTTTTTGAAGTTTCTGCTCAATTTTAATTCTTTCTTTTGCATTGCTTGTTTGTGAAATCCTTGCGATTTTGTTTACTTTTATCAGAGGGAGAGAAAAAGAGAGAGCAAGTGTAAAATTGCTGGAGAGAGAAAGAAAGAAGGAGAAGGAGAGAAACGCATTCTCATCCTCAGGTTCATTTACTAAATGCTTGCTCTATCTTGGGATATGTCAAGACCAGAGTCAAGAGCTGGGAATACAATCTGCATCTCTCACATGTGTCATGGAAACTCAGTTACACAAGCCATCACCACTGTGTCCCAGGGTCTGAACTAGTTGAAAGCTGCAGACAGGAGTCAAATTCAGGAACTGATCTTAACAATTCCACTGGGGGATACGGAGATTGCAGCATTTGTGCCAGATGCCCACTCTGAATTGTAATAGAGTCTTAATGTAAGCCTTCATATGTTACGTGCATTGTGCATATCTAACTGATAGTTTGATGCAGTGGTTCCCACCTTTTCCGTCTTTCACTCTAATCTTATACAATTTTTCCTGCTGCTATCTTCCTGCTTTATTGTCATATTAATTAAGATTAGTGAGTTAATACAATGCATTTTAATAAACTGAAGTCTGTAGTCAATATTATGGTTTGCCCGTGTGTTGTTCAATTCAATGGATTTTCACAAATGAGAATGGTGTGAAACTACCATCATAGATACATAGACAATATTCTCAGTGATCTCCAATGTCTGTGACTCCATTTATTCTAATTTCTGACAATCACTAATGATTTCCTGATGTGAATAATTTTTTAATCATTATCCTATTTTAAATCACATATTAGATACCTTGTTCAGAATAGCCTCTTGACAATTTGCATTTAAAATTCTTCCATGTGTGTACATAGTTTAGTATTTTATTTGTTCTTGTTAACGAATGCAAGTTAATTTTTTAATGTTCACAGTTTATCCATTCACAAAATGAAGAAGATTGTGTTTGCTTCCATGTTTTGGCAATTATTATTAAATATGACCATGAGTTTTCAACTCATTGGGTAAATACTTAGGCGCATGGTTTTTGGATTTTTGCAGTAAGTACGTATTTGGTATAATATTAGTTTCCAGACTGGTGTTAACCATTTGGTATAGCCATCAATAATGTGTAAGAGTTTCTGCTGTGCCACACTCTCCTAGGAAATCAGATTCATCAATGTTCTACATGTTTAGTGTTTTAATCTTTCTATTTGTCATATAGTAGTGTCTCATCTTTACTTGAAATCGTATATCAACACATCAGAGCAAGTGCAATTCTTCTATGCTTATTTATCCACTGAACCATTTCCTGGATGTGCAGTCTTTTGAGCCTTTTGCTCAGTGGAAGTTTTGTCATTGAGTTAATTGCTTTTTTCTATTGTTTTATTCATAATATTTCTTTATTAGCATTTCAATGTACACAGAATCTGTTGGCATGTAATTTGTTTTTCTTTTTCCTTATTTTTAAAGCTTGCTTATGTGAGAGGGGATGAGAGAAATATCCCAATCACTGTTTCACTGTCCAAATGCCTCTGACGCCTGAAATTATTCCAGGCTGAAGCCAGAAGCCCAGAATTCCATCTAAGTGTCACATCAGTGAACAGTATCCAAACACTTGATCTATTTTCTGATGTCTTCCCAGGCACATTCGATGGGAGCTGGGTCAGAGACAAATCAGCTGTGATGTAATTAGATGGTATGTGAATGCCAAAATGCTGGCCTCAGAAGCAGATATGTTTGCACATTGGAATTATCAGATACAGAATTATGATGGAATATTTAATACAAATGCATACTTAAATGTAAATAGACAAAACGAACATTCAAGCCATCATCACGAGAATAATTAAGCAAACGTAAAAACAATGTATCAGATGAACTTTTAGATATTAATAATATACATGATGAATTAGAACTTCATTGAATATAATACACATGAGACTACACGTAACTAGAGAGTAACAAATAGGAAGTTTCTATGTGTAGAATTTACACGAAGCTAATCTAGACATCAGTGTAATGGAACATGAGAGAAGTTGAGTTATGGAAGAAAAAAATGTAGGTTTAATATATGTTGATCTCTGATCTTCCAGAGATAAATAATCAGCAATGCTAATGATCAGGAGAGCTAGCAAGCTTGTGGAACTTACCACATGATGCTGTCCTGAATCATTTTATGAACTTTCTCAGTAAATTTCACAGCAAGCTATAAAACATGTAATGATGTTTTATGGATGAGAACACTAAATATAGCAGAGTTATAGTATTTGTCTGAATTTTCAAGAAAATGCTGACTGGAATCTGTGCTGTTTGTTCTGATCCACTGTATAAGATCTAGAGCATTAAGGAAAGAACATTGTGCAGGTGTAGGAAACAAAGATGATCCTGAATCTAGAAAATTCAAAATTCCCAATATGCTATGAATAAAAAAATTCTCTGGCCACTTCTTGGTGACAAGATATCACAGAAGGCAAAAGAAGAGCTTGTTCTTGTTCCAAAATTTTAAACTGTGACTGAAATGAATAATTATATTGTGTGTGTGTGTGTGTGTGTGTGTGTGTGTGAGAGAGAGAGAGAGAGAGAGAGAGAGAGAGAGAGAGAGAGAGAGAGAGAAGAACAGAAAAATCAGATTTTAAAATTTCAAGGTATCTGCCACCTGCTACCTCACTCCATGATGATTGAAATGACCAGGGCTGAGCCAGCCTGAATCCATGAGCCAGGACCTTCATCTGGGTCTTTCATATGGGTTTCATTTGAAACACAACCCAATAAAATATTGGACAATCAGGTGAACCAGGATATTCAGGTTCTTGAAGGCTAAATCAGGGAGTGACACTGTCCTTTATCCATGGCCTCTCACAATGCCTGATGGGTCTGCTTTCTGCACAGACTCACAGTGTGCAACGATGTGCACTAGGATCTCACAGGGAGAAGCGTTGTATGGGGCAGGAATGCAGGAGGCTAAGGTAAGTGTTTGGAATGATTATAAGAGCCGAGAAACATCTTGTGAGGATTCTTGTCTTACATTCTCACTTGTGAGTGCCCCTGAGCAGGAAATCACAAGACTATATAGCATCTTGATAAAGCTCACTTGGTTACCAGGGTTCCGCAAAACTCCTGCAAACACCTTCCCATTCAGAGGGTACAAGAGTATCTTGTTTTTGGCTAGTACGTGGAAACTCTTTTTGTCAATCAGAGTGAATGGTAGCAGTACTTGTAACACTACTTTTTACTATGGACAAGGATCATGACAAAATCTTGGGTAGAGTAACGCTGTTGCTGTCATTTCACAACCAGAAAATAAAATTTAAAAAATCATTGTTTTAATATCATTCAGACCTTTATTGATGTGCTGTTTTCAATGAGTTAACCAGAATAGTGAGGGTTCACATGTCACTTATGAAGCACAGAGATGTATCCTCCTGAGGTGGAGAAGCCAAGAAGAAGGTGAGGAAAGGGGCAGCATGAGAACCTAGTGGTCATGGAGAACATTCATTTCCTATAGCTTCCTGTCATGTGGTAGTTCCCAAAACTGCCTCATTGTAATTGGATCGGTGTCTGATTCTAGCTTTCCCAAGTGTGTTGCTTATACTTACTTATCACATGTAAGCTTTTGAAATTTCTCGCACTGTCACTGTAAGTGTTTTCAGGATTAACATGTAGCTGAAACAAAAAGGGTGGCGATATTTTCCAGCTTTGTCGGCTTATTATTTTGACTGAACAATGTGCCTTTAATATTCCCTAACTGCCTCCTGTGTTCAGCCCCATTCCACTTTCACCTCTCCCTTGCTTGCTTTAAACTCTTTAAACCACAAGAAATTCACTGAGTCCTGGATTTCCTACCTAGACTTTGAGCTTAAATTCTCCAAGATGTTCAAGAAAACTATGAACAGTTACTGCAAGGGAAGTATAGATGACAGAGCCATCATTAACTGCCTTGAGGGATAAGGAATTCTTGCAAATCCTTTCACCAGTTTGTTCCACAGAAAAAGTCACGATGATATTTTTCTTCTTGTGTGCTTCCTTGGTGACTAATTTCAAAACATTTACCAAAAGACTTCCATTAATGCCCTGAGACATGCATTGATTTGACCAACTAGTTCCTCACTGAATAATGGACAGGACAAAGTCATTTCCTGAGGACTTAAACCTCAGCAGCTGAGCCCTTTGGAGATCAAGAGGTCTGGTCTTCCCCACAGCTGTCACTAGAGCTCACACTCCCTGTAAGTCTCTGAGTCATGTTCTGCTGTCCTCCTGGTGAGAGGAGTCTCTCAGCCACTGCTGTGGTGTTGCCAGCCGCATCTGTATGCACTGGCCACATGCCGTACCCAAAATGGCGCCGGCCAGAGAAGCCACATCTTGGTGTTTGGTGGAGAGTCACGTAGCTTTCGCAGTACTGCGCAGGCGCCTAGCGCATGCGCAGTGAGCTGCGGTGCGGCAGGCACGTAAACACTGGGACTGACGAATCCAGTCGCCCAGAACCCTGCGTAATCATGACGCCGACCTATCATCGGCGGAGGCGGGGCCAGACAGCACATAAGAGCAGAAAGCCTGCCGGGGTTGGGGCCTCTTTCCTCCTCATGTTGCTGTGCACAATAAATTTTACCGCAGAAGGCTTCACTCGCGTCTGCGTCTTATTGCTGGGCGGTAAGACACGTGGGCGTGACACTGTGGCCATGCTAATACCTGGGCTCTGTTATCCTTCATGGCGGATTCCCATTATTAATAATAATTGAATGGTTCTTGAGGGCAGGATCTGTGTCAGATTTACATATTATTCCAAAGAATTCACAGCATTTATCATGTTAATTTAATTACATATAAACATGTTGAAATTTCTATTATATATATGCATATGAATTTTATTTCTGGAATATATTATTTTAAATCATAACATAATGATAAGGGAACATGGTGAAGACATGATAAGTGTCAAATTGATGAATTTGGCTAATGGATACACTCTTGTGATTCAAATTGCAATAAAAATAGAAAACAAATTGAAGGGAGAAAGATGTTATTACATTCTTAGAATTGTGTCTGTGTCCTGTATCTCTTAGTGATTATGTCATGTTAACACAAAAAAATAAAGTATAAAAGTGATTAAAAAAGTAAAATAAAGATGTGTGCAGGCAAAATAAAAAAATAAAATGTTTCCATTTTTTGTTAGTTACTTTGTCCCTTTGTTAACATTCCCTGCTGCCCTCAGGGATAATCACAATTACAATCTCTATCACCAAGAAGAGAACATTTTGCTCATTGTGATGTCCCAAGAATTAGGCCATTTTTCATTGCTTTTTCAGGTCACAGACCAAAAGGTTGATGGGAAGTGGAGTAACCAGGACATCACCTGGCGCCCATATGGGATCCTGGTGTTTGGAGGCAGAGGATTGAGCCACCGAGTCATCGCACCAGGACATTAATTTTTAAAAATTTCTTTTTATTATTTATTTGTATAAGGTTTTCATTGTTTCTTATTGTTGTTATTGTTCTTGTTATTCTTCTTTTTCTCCTCCTCCTCCTCTTCCTTCTTCCTCTTCTTCTTCTCTCTCCTTCCTTTCTTTTTTCATTCCTACCTTCCTTCTTTCTTTCTTTTTTAAAATAGAGCGTGTAAACATACTTCCATGTTCTAGTTCACTTTCACTTGCCTTTGAGAGCTGGGACTTTCAGGACTTGGTTCAGGATCAAGTGATGAAACCAAAGTCTCTCACATGAGTGGCAGAAATCCACTTACTAGAGCCTTTAGCACTGTCCCAGTGGTGATGCATTGCTATCAATATGGCATTAGAAACAAAGCCAGAAGTTGATTCCAGGTACTCCATTGTGGGATCTAGGATTCCAGTCAGGATAAACATCCATTTCCCTTACATGCATTTATTGATAATAAGCAAAAACCCTCATGAACATGTTTTTAATATTCATCCAGTTGGATGATATGGCCACAATGGTCAAAGCTGAGCTGATTCAATACCTGGAGCCAGGAGCTTCTTCCAGGTCTCCCACACAGGTGCAGGATGCCAGGTCTTTGGGCCATCATCCACTGCTATCCCAAGACACAAACAGGGAGGTGGATGGCAAGTGGGGCAGCATGGACATGAATCAGCACCCACATGGGATCCCACTGAGTTCAATGTGAGGATTTACAGACAGAGCCAATTTGCCAGGTTCACCATCTGATAAATTTTAGAATCAACATTTATGTTCCTAAGTTCCAAAAGACCAGAAAAAACTTTTATTTGCTTGAGAATTTTGTATTCTCTTGATACTGGCTTGTACTCTCGATTCTATTTTTTTCTGGATTCTTTTGTGTCTTCAGCCTGTTGGGTGCTATAATACTACATTGCCCTTTCTGATGATTGCAATGGCAAATTCCGTTTTTGTCTTTGGCCATCCTTGTGGTGTAGTGGATTGAACTACCACCTACAATGAAGATATCCCATGATGGAGTGCCAGTTTGAGACCCAAATGTTCTGCCTTTGACCCAGCTCTCTGCTCATGTGTCAGGGAAGGCAATAGAGGCTGCCCCAAGTACTGGAACCTCTGATACTCCTTAGATACTCTGAGATCCTAGCTTCAGCTTGGATGAGCCCCAGCCACTGTCAATTTAGATAATGAGCCAGAGAAAACAAAAAACTCTCTCTGCTCACCTCTTTCTCTCTCTCTTTTTTCAAATAAGCAAGTTTGCAAATTTACAATATACGAATGCAAACTCAAAGCTCATAGATTGAAAAGACATTGCAAGGATAATAATAGTACTGCAAGAAACTTTATGCCCACTAATTTGATGACTTAGTGTAATTTCAGAAAGGCTTAAGAGTGTCTACAAAGACTCACACAAGAAGAAATAGATTGGGCTCTGTGGCATAGACTAGCAGCTAAAGTCCTCTCCTTGAACGTGCCGAAATCCCATATGGGCACTGGTTCTAATCCCGGCTGCTCCACTTCCCATCCAGCTCCCTGCTGTGGCCTGGGAAAGTAGTCAAGGATGGCCCAAAGCCTTTGGATTCCTGCACTCATGTGGGAGATCCAGAGGAGGTTCCTGGTTCCTGGCTTCCGATCAGCGCAGCACCGGCTGTTGCAGTCACTTGGGGAGTGAATCATCAGACTGAAAATCATCCTCTCTCTTTGTATCTCCTCCTCTCTGCATATCTGACTTTGCAATCAAAATAAATAAATCTTAAAAAAAAAGAAGAAATAGCTTCTGTGATTGTTTTTATACAAGGAGTGTTGAAAAGCTCCCATGAAAATAAAAAGATGAACAGTGACTACAGTGCCAGGTTGAATGAAAAACATTCAAAATACTAGAATATCTGATTTTCTTATGAATTTGTGGAGCAATAAGCGTTTTCTTTTTCTTATTTGTTATTATTTATTTATTTTTTATTGAAAAGGTGGATATACAGAGAGGAGAGACAGAGAGGAAGATCTTTCATCCGATGATTCACTCCCCAAGTGAGCGCAACGGCCGATGCCATGCCGATCCAAAGCAGGAGCCTCTTCTGGGTCTCCCATGCGGGTGCAGGGTCCCAAAGCTTTGGGCTGTCCTCGACTGCCTTCCTGGGCCACAGGCAGGGAGCTGGAAGGGAAGTGGGGCTGCCGGGATAGAACCATATGGGATCCCGGGTGTGCAAGGGGAGGACCTTAACCACTTGTGCCACCGCGCCGGGCCCAATAAACGTTTTCTAACCATGTTCATAGCATAATAAAGTGGTCCAGCATTTAAGGAGACAATCTGGAAGGTTCTTACAGTGCTAAAGATAGGTTATTATAACAATCAATTCATGCAAATGAGTAACCAACAATGATCTGGAAACTTCTGGCTACATAAAAATCTACACATGACTTTTATGCTGTTTTAGTTATAATTTTTTTTTCCAAGGGAAAGCAAGGTCCTCATAAGATAGAGCAGAGTAACTTGAAAAGAATTTCCCAGAGATTAAAGTTCCATAAGGACCTTTGCTATCGCTGGGGAGGACTGATTGCCCATTGCAGCACAGCACTAGGAAAGGCTGTGTCAGCACTCACTTCCACCAACACATACTCTTTGCAGGAGCTCATCCCATTGCTCCAGGAGGAAAGAGACTTGAGCTTGTGTTGTTTGTCCAATGTCTCCAATGCCTTCAACAATGCTGGACATGATACAGGCATCAGTAACTAGGATCTAATAAGTAAGCAAATCAGTAATTGGAAGCTATTTCTGTGATTAGTTTAAATGCTTCATAGCTAAGTTGCTTGTAATAGACACATGAACGAAAACATAAGAGGTAAGGCCAGATAATATATGTTTTACATAATCTGAAATTTATCTACTGATCAAATGTGATATGTAGAGAGAAATGTGACAGACAACGTATATGATATGGTAATTCTCTCATCTTTCATTAAGATATTCAATACATTCAGCTCTTAATGTTCTCAAGTCAAGAATGGAGGTGTAGTTTTCTTGTGCAAAGCTGTATTTTCTTTTACAAGATGTAATCATGGGAATTATGCATTGGCTGCTATTGAGAACTGAAGCTAAAAGTAAAATGACTTTCCATTTGATTTACTCCAATTTCATTGAAGCACAGCTATCTCGCTTATGTTACTTTTTTCTTAAATTAGAAAAAAATTTCTGGTGAGCTAGGACATCTGGGAACTTGAATATGAAACAGAAGAGGGCAGACTAGCCTTGAGTATGGTAGCTCACACTGCTTAGTGGGTATGCTTTCTGTATAGACTCCCAACAGGCAGTGAAACATGTCAGAATCCTCACAGAGAAAGGCAACAGAGGGGGCAGGAAGAGGAGAGGCTAAGATAAGCAATAGGGGTGAGGGACAGTGCTAAGAATGGTCTTGTGAGACTTGCTGTCTGTCACTGACCTTTGCCAGGGTCCCTGTTCAGAAAGTCACAGGGCTGTTCAGCATCTTGATAAGAATCACTCAGTCACCAGAGTTCTCCACAACTCTTGTAATGACCTCCTCCCCACACAGAGACAGACAAGCATCTTCTGCTGTTTGCCATCTCAGAAAGTGCTTTCTCTTGAAGTCTCCACCTGCAGCAGAAATGATGTTAAGGTAAGAATTTTCTCAGGATTCATCTTACACAGGCAGCTCTGTTCTTGCCTCTTAGTCCACATCTTGTTGAATTCATCTCAAGGTACACCATCAGTGAGTATCATAGCTTTGAATGCTGGTAGCATAGGTAATTAGGAATCAATAGAAATCACTCATGTGCTATATATCTTCTTTGCCTCCAACCATTCAAATATACAAGTATAGAGAGAAATACTTAATGCAATTTGAATCAAGATAGTGTGTCACCACAGAGTATCAAATGTAAACTGCTGTAACCTTTCGTTTGCACAAATTTTATTGCAATGCAGAAGTTTGTACTTCAGTTGCCTTGAACCTATATTTGTCACAACAGAAAAGTTAGGTTATGCTCTGAAGTGATTCTTGAGAAAAGTTCAGTGGAGGAATTGTTTACATATGAGTGAAAGGGCTAAGGGAACTGCAAAAACATTGATGAAGTGCTAGAGTTAATGAAATTTGGGGATCTCTAATTATTAGAATTTACAGTGGATCTCAATTGTAGTGGTGGCTATGTTCCTGCTGTAAGAAATGGCACCAGACAAGGGCCCATCTCCTTGGATAGTATGACACTACCACTGCCAACACCCAGCCAAGCCAGGACATAAAATGAACAGAAGAAGCCATAAAGCTCTTCTAGTGTTTAGTGTCTTCCCTTTATTGAGGCAACCCAGAGCTTGAGTCTAACGGCTCATCTGATCATGAGGCAAAGATATATCTTTCCCAAGATGCAAAAGAGGCTATGAAAGTGAACATGAGAATCTGATGGTGACAACGAAAATTCATTTCTTCTATCAATCCCTGTGGATTTTACTTCCCCAAATCTTTTCTGCTTGTTTTCGCTAGTGAATCAATTCCTCATCGTATGCCTTGCAAATATACTTGTTGTACTTTCTTGTCTAACATAATATTTCATACATTCTTTGTTATGAATACCTAGAGCATATAATGTAATTGAAACATAAAAGCTAGGCATGTGTAGGCACTTTTCTGTTTTGTGAATCGTTTGACTGCTTCCAAGAAAACTTTGTACAACTGTGACTAATAAAAATAAAAATATTAGAGCTCAGTTTGACAATCCCAGATTTCAACACAAGAGCTCTTCAAATGTGCTCCTCCCACATCTGGAAGAAATCCCACATTCCTCATCCTCCTTCCACAGGGCTCTTGGCCTTATCAGCCTTTCAGCCCATGGAGTTGAGATGGAGAGGGTTTCTATCCTTCATCCAGTAATCCAAAGCCCTGAGGTTTGGAAAAAGCTAGTAGTGCTTACTACCATGACAGTCTCATGCTGATTTTATGCTTCTGTGAAGATGCTTCTTGGGAGCACCTCACAGGTAATGAAACGTATGCATTGGGACAGAGGTAAACTTGGGACAGGAAACCAAGATCCAGGGCTGAAACTGCTCGTCACCTGGTGGTCTCAGGTTAATCTTTTATAATTCTTATCCCCAGATTATTATGTTTAATACAAACATAGCAAGGGGAGATTTCTTAGGGACACGAGCCAGAGACTAGAAATACAACAATGATTAATCACGTGTACTCGTCCCCCCCCACCCCCCTGGAAGGTCCAGGCATTATAGATCCTGAGTTTAATGAAGGAGATAAAACATGGACATGAACTTCACAACACATTTATAAACAGAGTCAAGCATAGAAGGTCAGGTTGCCTGGAGGACACATGAGTGGTTGTGGTTTTCCTCTACCTTCTTCTCATCCAACTAGAGCTGCAGAAATGAACTGCAGGTACAATGGATACCTTCAGGCGAATGATGCTAAGCTGCACACACAACAAATGGCACATTCTGTTTGCATTAGGAGGCTTGCTGCCCCATGTAAGTCCTGTCCAGTGTGTAGAGATTGAAAGCTCTTTTTTGTGCAGCAGGAATTTAATGATTTGATAGTATTTTTAACCAATTGGCTTCTATTCCAGTCTCTTCTACTTATTTGCTCACATCCTGTTCTTACTACTTTTGATTTTTGCTAAAATTAAGTTTTAAAAATATACAATTTTTTATATCTCCTTTGGATAGACTTGAGCATTTCTTTTTGTTTTGTTTTCTTCCCTTGCCTTGTGAGGTTGCTGTTGAACTGTATTAGTGTGAATGCAAGTCAAGTTAGGGGGAAAAAAGCTCTGGGACAGGTGTTTGGGAAATCAATTACAAGACTGCTTGAATGCCTACATCCCAGGTTGTAGTTCCTTTGTTCAGTCCTGCCTCTGTTTCTAATTGCAGCTCCATTTCAATGTGTATCCTTGGGTGTTGCAGTGATTGCCAGAGTCCAGCTTCAGCAGAGTTTAAAACTCAAGAAGGGTGCATGGAATAGGTCTAAAGAAAATTCACAGATCACTAGAATTCCAGAATCATAATGGACAATGCAAGAAAGCTGTCCCCTTTGTTTATACAGAAGCAGTCAAACTCTGGCTCAGACTTTTTATGTCATGGTCAAGTAGGTGCTCCAAGGATAATTCTGCCATTTGTTTCACCTTAAAGCAGGATGTTATCTATCCTAACCCTGTGGTTAGGGAGTTCTCAATAGATGGTACATATCAATTAGTAACACATTCCTGCTACAATCCTCATCCTACAACTTGGTCTTGTATCAGTTAAGGAAGGAAATGCATCACAGAAGGAGGGAGTTAAAGATCAAGGAAAGAGGGAAGAAAAGATTCCCACTACACCTGGGGACTTAACACCCTTGATTAGTATATACTCAATGGGGACAGCCCAGACAGCAATAATAAGAGGTTCTTTTGCTAAAACGGTATCAGCAACATCAACTTCCAAGCTCATATTGATAGTAAAGACCAACTCTGCAGAGGCAGACTATAGCTAAATAAATTACAGAAATCCAAGCGGGGTTGTCCAGCTGTCCATGCATAGGGAAGTAGAAATGCCTTCAGGTGGATGCAGAGACAACCTCCGTGCCCTGCCATGCAGTGGGAGATTCCTTGCAGCCCTGCCTGCAATGGAAAATTACTCTTCATACTTTCATGTCTTCCACACTCATGTCAGGGACCTCAGCAAGTGACGGTGTCTAGGGAAGGGCTGGATTGCATTTTGGGCTCCTGGCTTCAGCTTGGTTCTGTTTTGACTATGGAGTATATTAGCAGATGGAATTTACTCCTGCAGCTGCCTGCAGTTAACTCTGAGTTTGGCAAAGGGTTTTGTTCCTTTGCAGGGAAGACTTCAGTAATATTCAATGTGCCTTTGTCTCTTTGTTTGTTCTTTGTATTGTACTTCTATTTATCTGATTCATCTCCTTGTGGCAGGTTTCTAAGCTCTGTCACTCACAGTTCTAAAGTTACTTATTGCAATTGGTACACAGCTCTTTGTTTGCAGTCACTTGTGCCACTCCCTCCAGCAAATTCCAGGTCTGGCTTCTTATGTTAGGTTTCCACAAAGAACTCCGTAGCCCCAGTTCCTGCTCCCCAATCTCAACGCCTGTGATACCGTGCTGAGGCTGCACCATTGTTTTTGCAACCTTTGCACCATTTCTGGTTGGAGTAGATCCCAGGAATAGGAAGACACCAGGTGTCTTACATAGCTAGGTTGTTGTTGGTGGTGATCTTGCCAAAACCTGTTGCTGTGTTGATCTTGCCAAAACCTGTTGCGGTGCCTATCTTGACAGAACATGTTGGCTGTTAGGGCTGATGACCACACGTACCTATTTTGAACCATACAATGCCATAGTCAGTATTATTTTTCTGTGGGACCAGCGCAATGCAGTGAGCTTGGTGAGTTCTCAGCTCAGCACATACATAGCTCACTGATAGCCCTGTAGTCTTAACTTCTTTGCCACACCATACAAAATTGTGCCTAATGTGCCACTACTAGAGTTCTTGATCTGCTGGCCATCTGGTCTGAGGACTGTCTGGACCTATCCTGTGTGGAGCCTGTGGGATGCCACATTGTTGCAGTTCACTGAGCCAGAAATGAGTTTACTTGCAGCTCAGTGCCTACACAATACTATCCATGGTCCTTCTTTCCTTAAACAAAATGGTACCTGATAGGGGTCAAGGATGTGAACTGCATTGTGAAATCCACTGTGTTTCCACACTGCCTATCTGGGATCCTCTACTCTGTGTCTACTCCTGGTCAAATGAAACAGCCCAGGAGGATGGACAGTTCTTTGTTTGGGTTCACCTCTGAAACTCCCAGTGAATGTCCTGTCCCAGCTTGTTTTTGGTGGAGTTCTGTATGCTGGTGGAGTTCAGATTACAGTTCACCGAATGCCATTGGGTATCAGTCACTGCAACACCACACCATTGTGTCTGCTGCTTTCCTGTGTCTTTGTCTCCAGATAGCCTTCTGCTGTTGTTCTGTCCTCTCTTGTTTGCTGCAATGTGCCGCCTTTGCTTCACACTGACTAATATTTCTCCTTCTGTTTAACCCTATTCTACCATCTTGATTCTACCCCAGATCTGATTTTCTTTTGTTACTGCTGCTGACAAGAATCAAAATCTTGCTCCTTTTTTGGACAGATATAACTTGTTAATATTGATAAGTCAAAGATAGATGTAAAGGTTTATTATTTAAAACTAGACTCTCAGCTTTTAAAACACTTAAGAATGGAAACTGTGCACATTGGTTACTTTTAGAAAATGAGATCGGGGGAGACTTCACACTTCATTTTAAAATCCACGATCCAGGTGATGCAGGACCTTGAACATCAAACAGAAGAAATGCTTCTTGTAGCTGTGAGCACTCACTTTCCCTGTAAAGGCTGTTTCTCTAAAAGCTCACAGGAACAACACAACATGGCACAACTCTCACAAGAGAGGAGTCAGACAGGACAGGATACAAAGAGGCCACAACGGACAGCAGGGAGGGCAAATCCTGAGGAACATCTCATGACTTTTCTTGTCTCACTCTCATTTGCCGGTGTTACTGTTCAGGAAATCACAGGGTTTGATAAGCCTCATTCAGTCACCAGGGTTCCCTTGAACGCCGACATGCACCTCCACAACCAGAGGGTCATTTAGCTTCTCTGCTGTTTGTTCTTCCTTCTCAACTCCCCACTTGCAGCAGAAAGGATGATGCTAAGGTAAGAGCTTTCTCATGAATCATTTCTTTAAAGATAGTTTAAATATTGTGTTTTATTCTACAATCTGTTTTCCTCTTCATTTATTTTTTATTTTTTATAATTTTACCTCTTTCTATTATTATCATTTTATGATACAGATTCATATGCCGTGGGATTTCCCTTATCTCCTCCTCAATTCCCTCTTCGTTCACTGAGTTCCCTTATATTATTACTATGGTGTAGTTCTCAATACATAGTCCTACGTCTGTTATTGTGAGTATAACAATGCTACAGAGGGTCCAGTATCCTATTGTCAAGATAGAGTAAACGGTTTCACTGGGAGTCTTATTCTACAGTCTGATGAATTGTCTTTGTCTACACTCATCAGGAAGTCTCATTAACTTAGGATGTGAGGGTTAGAGACAAATGAATCCTCAGAATTTGCTTTCCTTTCCTTTTCTCTTTATCTACTTAAATCTGAAATGTTCAAAAGAAACACTTGAAAAGTATCTGTTAGTTTGACAAGTATGGTTTGTGTGCAGTTTTCAGTTTTTGAAAACTAAACCATCACTAACCTCAATTTTTTTTGTTTTTAAAGTGCTTTTATCCTTTAACCCTATTATCTGGAATTGTTTCAGCAGAAAGTTTAACACAAGGTCTAAATAGATCATTTGGAGACATTCAATAAAAAGACTGTTTACAATAGTGTGAGTACCAATTAAGAATTAAAATGTTCCCTAAGGAAATTCATAGTGGAAAGCTGGAACTGAGGGGAAGGCAAATTTCTGAGAACAGAGTGCAGTTCAGCTATAGCTGTGGCTATAGGAAAGTGCCTCAGGACAGGACTGACTCTCTTAGCTAGAGGGACACTCCCACTGTCAGGTCACAACTTAGAAGAGAGATTCCAGAAGTTAAGGGAAAAAAATCTCCCTTTCTTTCCTCCTGTGTTTCTTATCATGAGTCCCTTTCCGTATAAATTTGTCTCTAAATACACTTCAAAGCAGAGTAATAAACAAATTATTGTGCCATGATTAAAAAGGCATAATTTCCCCAAAGAGTGTTAGAGACATTGTGGTTTTCCCCCTACCTCCTCATCCAGCCAAGCAGGGCTGCAGACTCAGTGCCTGTGACAGGTGCACTCAGGCCTTGGTGCCAACTCTGCACCCTCAGTGGAGGACACATGCTCTCTCCACTGAGTCACACTTCCTAGTGTGAATCCTCTCCAGTACACAGTGAACCACAGCTGTCTGCTCTGCAGCGAGAAGGGACTCCATGCCTTCAGTTGCTCTTTCCCATCTGTCATCTATTCCCATCTCTTATTCCAAGATCCCATCCTATTTCATATTATGACTGAATATTTTTAAGCAAAGCTCTAATGTGCCACTTGGATTTGATTCAACATAATTTTATAGTTATTTTTGTCCCTCCCTCTTCATCTATATTGACATCAAGTTTTAGCAGTAAGACTGCAAGGCTGGTTAAGGACAAGGACAGCGATGAAGAACTGTGGGTTCAAACCCAGGCTGGAGCACTACTCTTTCCAAGATCTGCAGCACATAATTCAGTCTCTTTTTGCCTTGACTGTGTAGTTGTAAACTGAGGATAACAACAATAAGCATCTTTTTTGTTTGTTTTGGTGTGGATTGGAGTTGTGAAGATAATTGCCTAGCTCTTCCTCAGAAGGAGGTTTATATGAGCATCTCTCATTTCACCCATAGTTTGAAAAATCTTTTTATGGGAAACCTTTTCTATTTCTGTCACTTTCCCCTCAGAATCTTCCTCTCAGTACTTTAGTGAGGAATGTGTACTTGACCAAAAAGTACCTGGGGGAATGATAGGTGGATTTAGAGAGTGGAGGTGATAGAAAAATCACTCAATAATCCCAAACCTTCTTTTTTCTCTTTGTCTCCTGCTCCTATCCCTCTCCTCATCATCTACTTTCTCAAGTTTCGCTTTTTACCACACAGTGTATTATTAGAAATGCAGTTCATGTCTGAATTATTTTTCAACTATGAGCTCGAACTCGTCTAGATGCTCAGTAAATCTAGTCCACTCCCTTCCTGGACTGGAGACCTGACAGCATTCACTGTTAGCTTTCTGTGAAAGGAATTCTTTTTATAATACCCACACATCCCACAAGAATGAAGAAGAAAGACATTTTCTTCATTGCATTTCTCTGTGTTTCATGTTGATTTCACCTAAAATTGTTGTGCTATGTCTAACCCACAGACTACACGGACTACACGTAGCCAACTCCCCCATTACTCAGTATTGGTTACAAATGATTTGTATACTCACTGTACACCAAATGAAGCTTCACACACAGAGAGATAACAATGGACAAGAGAAAAGCACTAATTGTCCATATAATGCTGGCCCTCTGGGGAATTTTGACATCAGGAGGCCTGTATGTCACCAGCGATACTCTAGGAAGAACTCACGTTAACTTCATAGGCTGAAATCATGTTCTCTTCTCTGCCTGGTAAATGAAACACAGTTATTGACGTGTCCTTGGTTACATCTGAGGCTTCCAAATTTACTTCCTTTATTTCCAAAATATTTCTGCATTTTCCTTTTTTCTCAGAAAAGCAGATTTAAAGAGAGAAGGAGAGACACAGAAAGGTCTTTCATCTCTTGTTTCACTCCCGAAGTGGCCACAACAACCAGAGCTCAGCCAATCCAAAGCCAGGAGCCAGGAGCCTCCTCCAGGGCTCCCACACAGATGCAACATCCCAGAACTTTTAGGCCATCCTCTACTGCTTTCCCAGGACACACAGGGAGTTGGATGGTAAGTGGAGCAGCCAGAGCTCAAAGTGGTGCCCATAGGAAATACTGTCTCTTGCAAGGTGATGATTATAGGGTCTTTCTAAATAACACTATGCCACATTCTAAACTTCAATTTAGAAAAAATTTCTAATGCAAAATATTTAGTTCTGGATAGGAGCATAGATGAAAGTGTACGTCACAGTGAAACCAGCAACAACATTGGGAAATATAAAGGAAATAATGAAGGAGAATCACATTGAGAACCAAGTTCAGCCTCATAAAGGGTGTATTTGAAGTCTCCATTTTCTTTGGGTTTGAGTAGCATAAGCATTTACAGTCAACAAAATGTCTTATTCATCATGCTGGAGGTTTCCAGGGAAACAGTGAGACCAGAGGAATATAATTTTTTAAATTAAAATTTCAAAAGCACTAATTATAAATTTGAACTAAGTCAAATGTTATGCAACGGCATAAGTTGTGGAAAGTTTTCACGGATATATCCAGGTAACACGCCATTATTTCTATATAGGTAGAAGAGACAATCCATACTTTCTTCATATTATATGTATTACTCTGCTCAGTAGCCTGAGATCGTCTTTGGAGTGTGGTTGAATCAAAGCCTTTCCTAAATCACTTGAAGGGCTCATTTTATTATCCTCTCAGGACACTCAGCTTTTTCATTTTGACTAAGCCATATGTGAATGTGTTAGGGATGAAAGACAGTCTTAGAACAACTCGAGATGGGAAGTCTAAGAAAACACCTTGTGAAAAGTTGAAAACTCAAATGCATGAACTTTTAGTGTGATTCTGATTTGTGACTAATGGATCCCTACCCCACAGTAAATTTTTGACTCCATTTTGACTCTCACAGAATAACAATATCTGTCTCTTGAAAACTTGTTTCCACTATTCATTCTCACACTACAGTACAAATGTATACATTGTGAAGGCTCCTTAAAGCTTTAAATGACACTTGAGTTTTCTGAGGATGCCCTCTTCAGTAAAAACATCATGCTGGGACATTCTCCCAGTCAACTAGCAAAGGAGAACACAGATCCTTGCTGAAGGAACTCCACTGCATTTAAGATCCCTCAAAATTCCATGAAAGGAATCACCAAGTATAAATATAATTGTAAAGTGAATCAAATGGCATGAATAAAAGATCAAGGTGCCCCGGTGGATGTGAGAGAAGTTGTGACTTTCCTCTGCCCACTCGATAAGCACACTAGGGCTGTCAAATTGAAGGGAAGGCATGATGTGCATATTCAGATCTTGGTGTCAGCTCTGCACCTCCACAGAGGCCAAGTCCTGTTGCACTCAGAGGCCTGTTGAGCTGTGTGAGTCGGATTCAGGGTGCTGTAATTAGCTGTTGCCCTTTCTGCGTTAGGAAGGAATCTCTTGCGTTCAGCTGTTTTTTCTCATTGTGTTTCAGCCCAACCTCTTCTTACATTGTCAAAAACTATTTCATATATCCTCAAATGTATTTAAGCAAGGCTTTAAAAATCCACATTTTTGGCACTTGATCAGGGATCTGACGTAAGTGTGACTGGCTGAGTTTTCTCCCAATCTGTGTGTGTCGTTTATACCAGAATATAACTGTGTGCATGTATTCTAAGTGCATGGATTGGACACAGACGTGTGGATTCACACCCAGGCTTTATCACTTACGGGCCCAAGACATGCAACACATCACTCAGATTTTTGGTGCTTTTGCCTTCATGGATTTAAGGAGAGAATATTAACACTACTTACCCCATGTGCTCTGGAGAGCATTAAGAAAGGATATACCTGAGAAGGACTCCTTTAGCTGATGTTACTTCACTCAATTTGAGTAATCGCCCTGGGGAGTTGGAATGGTATGAACACTGACTCAGTCAGGCTTTCTAAAATGCAGAAATGGGGCTTCTTTTCTCTTCTTTCCTTTTCTTTTCTTTTCTCTTCTCTTCTTTCCTTTTCTTTTCTCTTCTTTCCTTTCCTTTCCTTTAGTTTCCTTTACTTTCCTTTTCTTTTCTTTTGTTTTTTTCTTCCTTCCTTCTTTCTTTCTTTGCTCTTTTCTTTCTTTTCCTAATTTCCAAACCTTTCCTACAGAATCTCTTCCATAAATATTTTCGTAAACATAGACATCAGAGTTCATAGGCATCATAATGTGCACGTGATAGAAGATCAGTTAATAAAGACACTTGTATTTCTTTGCTTTAGCTCCTCTCTTTACGTGTATTGGTAGTCAGTCTCTCGTTTTCACTTCCCTCCATCTCTCTGTTCCTCCCCGTGTCCCCTTTCCCTCCTTCCCTTATTCCCTCCCTCTCTCTTTTTCTGCTTTCTCAAGATCGCTGTTCACTTCTCAGTGTGGAAGAAATTCAAGTCATCATTGAAATCTATTGCTAACTTATGGGATCATACTCTTCTCAAAGGCTACAATACTGACCCCCATCACTTGCTTACAGGGCTAAATTACTTTATATACTTTTTAGGATGGAGGAGGTATGAGGTCAGTCACACCCAGCTTTCATAGGAATAGTTCTTGAACACAGACATTTTCTTTCTTGATATGTATATGTATACTTATACATATACTTAAATGTGTGTGTATATATGTTTGTTTTCTCATGTGGCATTTACCCCAAGGACTACAGTTGATGTCCCCATTGATTAATTGGTTGGTTATAAATCACTCCACTCCCAAAGGTGTCCCACAAATGAAGAGGGCACAAGCACAATAACGGACAAGAGAAAAGCACCCACTGTTTCATAAAAAATGGCTATGGAGCAATTTTGACACCAAGATGTTTGCCTACCACCACAGCTATCCCAAGAAGATCTCACATTCCCTCGTGTCCCTACACCATAGTCTCCTCTTTTTCTAATGAATCGAAGTCTCTCAGTTATTAAGATGCACTTGGTCATGCATGAGGCTTTCAAATTCACCCCTATGAGAAAAATTTGCCACAGGACAAAAACAGTCTCATAGCAGCCATGTTTTATCTATCTTTATCCAACGTGAAATAGCCTAGTACCATTAATAGGAGTGATGGTAGTGCAGATAATTCCTGTAGCAGTGGAGGCCCTTAGTTGGAGGAGCCAGAACCTCTGCTTCAGAGGCAGCATGAACTGGATTTGAATCCAGGCTCTAGGAGTCCCACATCTTAGTAAAATTTGTTCTTTCTTCAATGCTCTGTTTCCTTCCCTTGTTGCTCAGGGACTCTCAATGCAACAAGCTGGCTACTCTTGAGAATCAGTCATGTAGCAGGCTCTCATATCTTGTTTGTGTTCTCAGGAACACAACTGGCAGCTTTCTGAACATGAACCCAAGCATTACAGACATGAATGACGTCACGCAGAACGAAAGTGGTGGGACCACTATGCCAACATCAAGCAAACTTCGCCTGATCCTGTGCTCGCTGACTGTCACCATTGCCCTGGTTGGGATAGCAGGAAATGCGACTGTGTTATGGCTCCTGGGCTGCCGCATGCGCAGGAACGCCTTCTCTGTTTATGTCCTCAACCTGGCTGGAGCTGATTTCCTGTTCCTCTGCAGCAGCTTTATAATATACTTCATAGACTGCTTCAGGTTGTTCTCCATCTATGTTCCAATATATTTCTGGCCCATTTGGATCTTTTTCTACCTTGCAGGCCTGGGCATCCTCAGCGCCATTAGCACGGAGCGCTGCCTGTCTGTCCTGTGTCCCATCTGGTACCGCTGCAGACGCCCCAGGTGCCTGTCAGCTTTCCTGTGTGCGCTGCTCTGGGCGCTGTCCTTGGTGCTGAGCCTCGTTGGAACTTATTGTTTCCTATTTAACAATTGGAGCTTGGAGAAGTGTAGGAAAATTTGCTTCTTCGTTGCAGCATGGTTGATATTCTTATTTTTGCTTCTCTTTGGGTCCAGCCTGGCCATGGTGTTCAGGATCTTCTGTAGCTCACGGAAGTTTTGGCTGACCCGGCTGTATGTGACTGTCCTGCTCACAGTGCTGGTCTATCTCCTCTGTGGTCTGCCCTTTGGCATCTATTTGTTCCTCTTAATCTGGATTGATAGTTTTTATGCTCCTACCTATTGCACTCCAATTATGGCTCTCTTGTCCTGTGTTAACAGCTTTGCCAATCCCATCATTTACTTCTTTGTGGGTTCGTTTAGGCAGCGGAGGCAGGGACAGACTCTCAAGCAGGTTCTTCAGAGGGCCCTACAGGACACTCCTGAGGAGGGTGACAGTGGGAGCAGTCTGCCCCAGGGAACCCTGGAGATGTCAAGGAGTGGTGTAGTGTAGCCTGGTATTCCCTCTGAACTCACAGAGATGTGGCTACCAGAGCCAGTTCTGCCACTGTCAGTTTGCAGTCTTGTCTTCAACAGGAAACTGGAAGCAGTGCATCGAAGGTCTGAATTTCTTTGGTCATTGCATATGCCATGAGCTGAAAGAGTGAACCATTATGACATAAATCCTTTGCCTGTGTCCTATAATTTCACTCTTGAAAGTTTGATATAGTTAAATCTTAAAATATCCATAAAGAGATGTCTTCCTTAATTTTGGCAGGTGTTAGAATATACCTTTAGTTTCATAGTTGTTATTTCTAAATCTTTTGATAATGTGAATTTTCCATCAAGCTTGTGAGAAATATCCATTGACCAGATGTGTATTACCGTGTTAGATTTCTTTGCTTTCATGATATCCAGTCATAAATTTCCAAGACACATTAATCATCATCTGTGTTTAGTTAAGGATGGAGGCAGGTGGTTTCCTTTTTTCTGCCCTCCATCAGGAACTGTTTATTTCTCTCTTCGTCCCTTCTTGGTTGTCTGGGGCTCTTTCATTCTTCAAGCAGGTTTCCAATGCATTTTCTTATTATCATTATGCTTCTTGAGGGTATGATCTCTGTTTTATTAATCTTATTTCAAATAACTCACAGTATTACATAAATTGAATTAAACATGAGTACTCCATGTTCTAAATATGTATATATTCTATTCAAATATGTCAATTTAAAATCCTGCATGATTTCAACATTTATTATTTTGAGACATAATTATAAGGAGTGATATGAAAGAACTGCAACAGCATTGCTGAAGAATTTAGCAAATAAGTACAACCATGTGCTTCAACCTCCCTCACTCACCAAATGATCAATATTGACTGTTTTCTTCTGGATCTTTAAATCTTTCTTGCTACCCCAAAGAATTACAGTTAGTTTTTCTTTCACCAAATTTAATTTTTGTATGATATTTTGCTTATATATTTAGAATCATATAAGGTACTTTTTTTTCTTTTTGTCTTCTATTTTACTGACCATCCTGGGTGGGGTTGTATCCATATCATTTCATTCCATAGATGAACATATATAAGCTGAATATGATTTCATTGTATATTTGTGGCACATTGTAAACATTTCCTGTTGATATGCTTGTTTTTTGTTTTTGACTGTTCTAAATAAAAATTGTGTGCACATTCATATTTCAGTCTTTGTGTGATCATATAGTTCACCCACTTGAATAAAAACATGTAGTGAATTTGTGGAGGAGTAGCAGCTTGTGGCTAACTGTATAAAATAAATGCCCACGTTGTGTGTAAAGTGATTCTACTATTTCACATTCCCACCAGCACTATATGTCCACATGTTCACAGCATATGGTAATGTCAATCTGTTGAAATTTTCGATTCAAATATGTAGAGTGTTATGCCTTTGTGTTTTAACTTGCATTTCTCTAATCACTTGTTAGCATATTTTCATGATTTTATTGGCTATTTGTGTATTTTTGAAGTTTCTGCTCAATTTTTGTTCTTTCTTTTGCATTGTTTATTTGTGAAAACCTTGAGATTTTGTTTACTTTTTTCAGAGGGAGAGAAATAAAGAAAGCAAGTGTAACATTGCTAGAGAGAGAATGAAAGAAGAAGGAGAGAAAAGCATTCTCATCTCTAGGTTCATTTCCTAAATGCTTGCTCTATGTTGGGATATGTCAAGACTGGAGTCAAGAGCTGGGAATACAATCTGCATCTCTCACATGTGTCGTGTAAACCAGTTACACAAGCCATCACCACTGTGTCCCCGTGTCTGAATTGATTGGAAGCTGCAGACAGGAGTCAAAATCAGGAACTGATTTTGAATATTTCACTGGGGGATATGGAGATTGCAGCATTTGTGCCAGATGCCCACTCTGATTTGTACTAGAGTCTTAATGTAAGCCTTCATGTGTTATGTGCATTATACATACTTAATTGATAGTTTAATGCAGTGGGTTCCAACCTTTTCCCTCTTTCCACTCTAATCCTTATACAATTTTTTTCTATTGCTATTTTTCTGCCCTATTGTCACATATTATTTAAAACTAGTGAGTTAATACAATGCACTTTATTAAGCTAAAGTCAATAGTCAATATTATGGTTTGCTTCTGTGTTGCTCAATTCAATGGATTTTCACAAATGAGAATGGTGTGAAACTACAGTCATAGTTGCATAAACAATATTCTCAGTGATCTCCAATATCTGTGACTCCATTTATTCTAATTTCTGGCAATCACTAATGATTTCCTAATGTGAATAATTTTTTTTACTGGTATCCTATTTTAAATCACATATTAGATACCTTGTTCAGAATAGCCTCTTGACAATTTGCATTTAAGTTCTTCCATGTATATTTATAGCTTAGTATTTTATTTGTTCTTGTGAATTGATGCAACTTCATTTTTTAATGTTCACAGTTTAACCATTCATCTAATGAAGAAGATTGTGCTTGCTTCCATGTTTTGGCAATTATTATTAAGTGTGACCATGAGTTTTCAACTCATTGGGTAAATACTTAGGATCATGGTTTTTGGATTTTTGCAGTAAGTATGTAAATTGGTATTATATTAGTTTCCAGATTGGTGTTAACCATTTGATATAGCCATCGATAATGTATAAGAGTTTCTGCTGTGCCACACTCTCTTAGGAAATCAGATTCATCCGTGTTTTACATGTTAACCTTTCTGTTTGTCGTATAGTAGTGTCTCATCTTTTTACTTGAAATCATATATCAACACATCAGTATCGGGGGTCCTCCTGTCCCGCGGAAGAAATCACCCGACACTTGAGAGAGTCTCCAAGGCACTTTATTCCGATCTTCCGTTGTGTCTGTTCACTCCGTTGTGTCCATTATCACCGTTACGTTCCAGCCCCTCCCCCGCCAAGCCCCCCGCTTATCTGTCAAACCTGACCAATCAACTTAAAGATAACCAAGGCACACCAAACAGGGCAAAGGGCCAATCACAGGGCAGGAAATGGTTAGTGCCCCCAACAGCTCTCCCTTCTTGTTTTATTAAGCAAGGGACCGTGCCTGTCTTAGGTGTTCTGAGTCCAGGCTCCCCTTACCTGTCATGGGCTAACCACGTGGCTAGGAACGTGGCACCTGTCTTAGGTTGGTGAAGCCATATCGGATACTTACCCGTCTCTGGCTACCGGTCCAGCATGCCTAGCCAGACTTCTGGGGATTCTCTGTTGTGAAGGGCAAGCACAGCTTGCACTAGCAGCTGCTGTTACTGCTGCTGACGCTGTGCTCAAGGATGAAACATCCACAGACCCCAAAGAATGATAATTAATAAGATAAGGCCCAGGGCTACTATACCGGCCCATTGGTGTGCAAAGGAAAGATCCCTTAGTATCCAATTTGTCCATTGCTTTACTGTGGCAATCTCTACTTTTGTGCTATTTATGGCTATAATTTGGGATCTTAGTTCCTAAGTCAAATTATCAAATCGTATGGACCAGCTTCCATTAGGAGATAGCATAGCATAGCAGATAACTCTCTGGACAAATTCAATGCTCAGGAACCATTGGTGACAATGGAGGGAGTGACACACATTCCAGGTAGACTAAGCACACAGGAGGTCCCCATATGATGGAAATAAGTGTGGAATGCGTACCAGCACTGCAGTGCCAGAGCCATTCCAACATTGGTTAAGGGCTCACTTAACTACAGAGCAATTCAAAAGGGTAAAATTAGCACTCATGGAAAAAATAAACATAAATGGAGCTTGTACATATACATAAATAGCATTATAGATAACATCACGACTGCAATTAACTTTAACATTTTCTTCCCATATTCTAGAACTATTACTACTATAATTACAATTTCTTATCACTACCTTATCAATAAATGCAAAAGCTGATTAATCTGAACACCCACCCCTACTAGTGCAAAGTACCCAGACATTCCAAGACTCAGCAGAAACAGATTGAACAAGGTTACCATATGTATAGTTATACCCCACAAAGGCAGAATTTGAACAGGTAGGAAATAAATTGGTCACAGCAAGATTAGGTGCTACTCTTTTAGGAGTCACAGTACTTTGACAGCAGTCCATTCTGGGGGCCATTTCCAAGGCCCTAGACAGCGAGTCAATATTTTCAGCACCCCTTTTATGGTGCAGTTTTAGCTGGAGATTCTGGCTGTCTCCTCTCGGTATCTGAATGAACATCAGGCTGGTCAGCATCCACCACATCCACAGGTTCATCTTGCTCCGGCTTTCTTATCACTCGCGTCAAACGTTCTGGCACCCAAACCGGTCCATCAGAATCCTGCGGAAAAACACAAATCGCTCCTCGCGTCCGTCGTAAGACAGGATGCGGGCCCATCCATTGTTTTGTTAAAACATCCTTCCACATCACCCAATCTTTGCAGGGGCCTGCGCCAACAGTGTGGTGTTCGGCAGCAGAATGGCCATCCAAATCCAGAATCAAAAAGTTAAAAATATAAGTAACTAAAGCCAATTGATGTTTAGGCCTATTGGGATATAGGGTGGCTCCTACTCCCCCTTTTTGTTTTATTAATAATGCTTTGAGAGTTGCATGGGCACACTCTACCACAGCCTGGCCTGTGGGATTATATGGGATGCCAGTGGAGTGTTTAATCGCAAATTCAGTACAAAATATATCAAATGCTTTGGCTGTATAGGCAGGTCCATTATCAGTCTTATAACACCGGGGGACTCCCCAGGCTGCAAAAGCCTGAAGGCAATGAGATATAACATCTTGAACCTTTTCCCCTGTATGAGCTGAGGCATAAAGAACCCCAGAGCAGGTATCAATAGAGACATGAACAAAAGAAAGGCGACCAAAACTGGGAACATGGGTAACATCCATCTGCCATATATGATTAGGCATAAGACCACTGGGATTAACCCCAAAGCAAGGCTGGGATAAAAATGAGACACAATTTTGGCATTGTCTAATAATACAAAAATATGGTTGGATCCAATTAATATACCTCAATACCTGCTGGAAATCATTAAGTGTCTTTAAACCATCTATTCTGATTTTTTTTTGTGTGTGTGTGTTTCCATAAGACTTTCTCACCTTCCTGTATACGTTCTCTGAATTTATCAGTGCCATCTGTAAGGCAAGACTTAATCAATGTCCAGATCCTGACCGTTCCTGGAGGAAGGGGCTCCTGCTGTTCTGCCCTAGCTAAGTCTCTGTCTAAGTGTTTCCATTGTGGCAGGATCAAAAGATCCTCCTCCAGAAACCACAGCACAATCCTCTGCACAGTTTGCAAAAACAACAGCATTGTCAGCAGTTTCTGCAATAAAGGTTGCATGTGCACTGAAAAAGTTAAATTGGCCATATTTTTAAAATCTCTGATCGCCGCGAACCTGCAAACTTGACCGATTGTCAAATCGCGAAATTGATTGTTAACTGCAAACTTGAATGGGTGCTAGATCGCAAACCTGAATGGCGGTAAACTACGACCCTGAATGGCGGCAAACCGCGCTTGATCGTGAATGGGCCGTAAACATAATCGTAAATGGATGGTAAATACGATCGTTGAGTGGACGGTAAACACGATCGTGAGTGAACCTGAATGAATCTGAATAGTCGCTAGACCCCAGCTTTAATGGTCGCTACCCCGCGAACTTGACTCCTCGCTAGACCCCAGCTTTAATGGTTGCTACCCTGCGAACTTGACTAACTTGACTCGTCGCTACCCCGCGAACTTGACTAACTTGACTCGTCGCTAACCCGCGAATTTGACGTGCACGTCCCCTCTGCTATCAGCGGCTCCCTGAGGTAACCTGAAACCTCAGCTTAAATGGGCCTCCCCCCCTTCCCGCTGCTGCGGATCCTGAGCAAAAAGCTCAGTTATAAACTAATTCCCCGCTATAAGCGGCTCCCTGAGCAATCTGCTCAGCTTACCTTCCTGGCGTTCACCAGCTGACTTCTATCCCATTCACAGCGCCAGTTATCTTCTATCCGAGTCACAGCACCAGATATCTTCTATCCGAGTCACAGCACCAGATATCGGGGGTCCTCCCGTCCCGCGGAAGAAATCACCTGACACTTGAGAGAGTCTCCAAGGCGCTTTATTCCGATCTTCCGTCGTGTCTGTTCACTCCGTTGTGTCCATTATCACCGTTACGCTCCAGCCCCTCCCCCGCCAAGCCCCCCGCTTATCTGTCAAACCTGACCAATCAACTTAAAGATAACCAAGGCACACCAAACAGGGCAAAGGGCCAATCACAGGGCAGGAAATGGTCAGTGTCCCCAACACATCAGAGCAAGTGCAATTCTTCTATACTTATTTACCCACTGAACTGTTTCCTGGATGTGCGGTCTTTTGAGCCCTTTTACTCAATGGAAGTTTTGTCATTGGGTTAATTGCTGTTTTATTGTTTCATTCATAATGATTCTTTATTAGCAGATATACAGAGATGAGGAGAGACAGACAGGAAGATATGCTGTCCGATGATTCAGTCCCCAACTGTCTGCAACTGCCAGAGCTGAGCCAATCCAAAGCCAGGAGCCAGGAGTTTCTTCCTAATCTCCCAGGTAGGTGCAAGGTCCCAAAGCTTTGGGCTATCCTCTACTGCTTTCCCAGGTCACACGCAAGGAGCTGGATAGGAAGCAGGGCTGCCGGGCAGAGAACCAGCACCCATATGGGATCCTGGACATGCAAGGTGAGGATCTTAACCACTACACTATCATGCCAGGCACAGATTTTAAAATTTAAAGGTATGTTCCACCTGCTGCCTCATTCCCCAATGATTGAAATGACCAGGGCTGAGCTGGCCTGAAGCCATGAGCCAGGACCTTCATCTGGGTCTTCTCTCTGGGTATAAAGACACATGCTCTTGAGCTGTCTCCTGCTGCTATTCCAGGCAAATGGACAGGGAGCAGGATGGAAAGTAGAGCAGCTGGAACCTGAACCAGTGCCCATAAGGGATGCCAGACTTGTACACAGCAGTTTACCTACTATATCACAATGCTAGCTCTGCGGAAAACCTGCTACAGGAAACAAACAAACAAAAAACGGCAGATAGTTGCAAGTGACTAACATTTACAGTGTTCCGCCTAGAGAAAGAATACTTGGATAAGGGAATAAAGCAATGACAAATTTGGAGAAAGTTTCAGAAAAAATAAAGCTCTGAACAATGTACTTCAGTCATAGAAATATAAAATGTGAAATGGAAAGATGAGAGAAACATTTGAGTTATATTTGTGCATTTGGAAAAAGGCTATTAAAATTATTGTGAGAGTGTACTTTGTTGTGGGAAAAGTATATTCTAAAATTCTCTAGTATAGGATGTTAGAGGAAGTTATTAAAGATTAGGTCATTAAAGCTCTCGTATTATTGGTGAGGAGAACTGATTCGGGGACAGGTGTTCATCCACTACCTCACAGCAGCAGGAAATGCTGTCTCAGAACTCCTCCTCCATCAACAAACTATTCTTGTGTGACTTTCTCCACTTTTTGCTGAATGTGTATTCCCTGTGTCTTCAATATCTTCAACAGTTGTTGAGCATATCCTTTGGACACAGAAAGTTCATTTAATCAATTAATAAATAAATGAGATATTATATTTGTGGATATTTAAAATGTCTCAGAGTAGTTAATTACATCTCAAAGTGACTGCAGCATAGACACATGATGGAAATTATTAGAGAGAAGGCTGACACGTTGAGCTGCCTCTTAATGATTTGTAAATAGTGAGGTTAAAAATCTGATAAAATGTGACAAATGATGTATGTCATGTGCTAAATTCCCTATGTTTTCACAGCACTCAATATATTCAGTAGTTAGTATTGATAAATGAAAATGGAAGTATAGTTTTGTTATGCAAAGCTTTAACACTGTTAGTTTCTAAAACATCTACTGATGAAATCTGTACATATTGTTTGATTTTGGGAAATGATATTAGAGCCACTTTCCATCTTATTTAAATAAATCAGTTTCATTTGAAACACAACACAATTAAACATTGACCAATCAGGTGAACCAGGATATTCAGGTTCTTGAAGGCTAAATTGGAGAGGGATACTGCCCTTATCCATGACTTCTCACAATGATCAATGGATCTGCTTTCTGCACAGACTCAAATTATGCAATGATGTACACTAGGCTCACAGGGAGAGTGGTTGTATGGGGCAGGAAAACAAGAGGCTAAAATTAGTGTTTGGAATGATTGTAAAAGCCGAGAAACATCCTGTGAGGATTCTTGTCTTACATTCTCACTTGTGAGTGCCCCTGAACAGGAAATCACAAGGCTATACAGCATCTTGATAAAGCTCACTTGGTTACCAGGGTTCCCTAAAGCTCCTGCAAGCACCTTCCCATTCAGAGTGTACAAGAGTATCTTTTGCTGTTGGCCAGTTTGAGCTAAATTTTTTGTCAACCTCCAATTGCATCAAGAGAACTGTTGATAAGGGAAGAATCTGTTTGGTGATATCTTAATTCAAAGGCAGCTTTGGTTTGTCCCTCTTATTCCACATTCTGTGGAATTAGTTGCTGAGGAGTGCACCCAGCAGCTGTAAATTATCAGGCAATTTGGATAATTGTACCAGGGATGGTTTTACATCTGGATGGATTCACTCTTCCTATAGTCTCTTCCTATAGTTTCCCTCACTCTTCAGGCATTCACATTTGTAAGTGTGGAGAGAAACTAAAGATTATTTAATGGAGAAAGAGGGAGAAAGAGAGAAAGAGAGAATGAGAGAGAGAGAAAGAGAGAGAAAGCACCTTATTCTACTGACTTTCTCCCCAGACAACCACAACAGTTAAATCTAGGCTAAAGCTAGAATTTATAGAAACTAAAGCCAGGAACTCCATTTCATCTCCCCCATGGGTGTCAGAGCCCAGAGATCCTGAATCATCTTCTGCAGCACGCTAAGGTACATTAAACATAATATCGGTTGAAATTAGAATAATCAGAGCTCAAATAGGTTTCCTGATATGAAATTTTGGTTGTTTTTTTTTTTTTACATGAAACTTTGGCTTCACAAGTTGGAGTTGTCACTTCATGGAAATTCTGGCCTGCAGATTTTAAAAAATAGTTTAATTTTGATGAAATATACTAGACTGTGTTATGTTGGCTTGCCTCCATTTAACATATTCCATCCCAATTCAAAAATTTTATTTTCATTGTACGTTCAGAACCACTAATTGTCACAACAGTAAATACCATGCACACTTCAAATATGTTATTGAAAAGAGTTCAGTGTAGGAACTGTTTGTAAAAGAGTGAGTGGATCTAAGGGAATCAGACAAAGAATAATGAAGCCTCCAAGGGCAAGGAGTAGTGCAAAACTCTTCCACTTGTTTACCCAAAAGGGAAGGGGAGGGAAAATTTTTGAGGAATCAGAGTGAATTGTAGCTGTACTTGGACACTACTTCTCATTTGGACAAGGATCATAAGACTAGGACAAAATCTTGGGTAAAGAGAACTGTTGCTGTCATTTCACAACCAGAAAATAAATTTACTTTTTAAAAAAGGTCTCAAGGGAGACCTTTATTGATGTGCTCTTTTCAATGAGTTAACCAGAATAGTGAGAGTACACATCTCACTTATGAAGCACAGAGATGTATCCTCCAGATGCAAAGAAGATAGTGAAGGACAAGCATGAGAACCTGGTGCTCATGGAGAACATTCATTTCTCCCTATAGCTTCCTGTCCTCTGGTAGTTCCTAAAACTGACTCATTGTAATTGGATCAGTGTCTGATTCTAGCTTTCCCAAGTGTGTTGCTTATACTTACTTATCACATGTAAGCTTTTGAAATTTCTCTCACTATCACTACAAATGTCTTCAGGATTAACATGTAGCTGAAACAAAAAGGGTGGGGGATATTTTTCAGCTTTGTCGGCTTATTATTTTGACTGAACAATGTGCCTTTAACATTCCCTAACTGCCTCCTGTGTTCAGCCCCATTCCACTCTCACCTCTCCCTTGCTTGCTTTAAACTCTTTCAACCACAAGAAATTCAGTGAGTACTGGAATTCCTACCTAGACTTTGAGCTTAAATTCTCCAAGATGTTCAAGAAAACTATGAACAGTTACTGCAAGGGAAGTATAGATGACAGAGCCATCATTAACTGCCTTGAGGGATAAGGAATTCTTGCAAATCCTTTCGCCAGTTTGTTCCACAGGAAAAGTCACAATGATATTTTTCTTCTTGTGTGCTTCCTTGGTGACTAATTTCAAATCATTTACCAAAAGACTTCCATTAAGTCCCTGAGACATGCATTGATTTGACTAACCGGTTCCTCATTGAATAATGGACAGGACAAAGTCATTTCCTGAGGACTTAAACCTCAGCAGCTGAGCCCTTTGGAGATCAAGAGGTCTGGCCTTCCCCACAGCTTCACCAGAGCTCACACTCCCTGTAAGTCTCTGAGTCATGACCTGCTGTCCTCCTGGTGAGAGGAGTCTCTCAGCCACTGCTGTGGCCATGCTCATGCCTGGGCTCTGTTATCCTTCATGGCCGATTCCCATGGTCTTCATACTTGAATGGTCCTTGAGGGCAGGATCTGTGTCAGATTTACGTATTATTCCAAAGAATTCACACAATTTGTCATATTACTTTAATTATACACTAACATGTTGAAGTTTCTATTATATATATATGCATATTAATTTTATTTCTGGCATATATCCCAACATTTATATTATTTTAAATCATAACATAATTATAAGAGAACATCGTGAAGGCATGATAAGTGTCAAATTGATGAATTTGGCTAATGGATACACTCTTGTGATTCAAATTACAATAAAAATAAAAATACTGAGGGGAGGAAGATGTTATTATATTCTTAGAATTGTGTTTGTGACTTGTCTCTCCTTGTATTTATATCATATTAACATGAAAAAATAACATATCAAAGTGGTTAAAAAGTAAAATAAATATGTTTATGGACAAAATCAGTATGTTAAATTGTTCTAATTATTGTTAGTTTCACTGTACTTTTGTTAACATTCCTTGCTGCCCTCAGGGATAATCACAATTACAATTCCTATCACCAAGATTCGAACGTTTTGCTGTTCATGGTCATATGTATAAAATCAGACATTTTGGATATATTTTCCTTAATTTTCTTTCATTGAGCATCTTATTTTAGGGACGTATTCATGGCATTGCTTTGAATAGCCAGATGTTTATAAAACAGTATTATTCATAGTACAGATAAACACACCATAACCATTTTCACATAAATGCATGTATTTTTTTGCTTTATTGCCTTCATAAATAATGCTCCTGGCAACCTTTTTATTTGATTGTTTTTGTGGACATATTTTTTATATTAGTGAATGAAAACTGTGAATTGAAATTGCTGAAGCATACAAAGATACGTGGTTAACTGTACAAGAAACTGTCTAGCAAGTTTCCAATGTGGTTGTTCCATTTCCCATTCCCACCAGCAGTACATGAGACAACCAGTTAGCCCAGATGCTCTAAACAAAGATGCTAATTTGTCTTTGAATCTCAACTATTCTAATGAGTTTGACGTATAATGAAAGATGGACTCCCAAAGAAACTGTTAAATATACCTTGACAGTAGAATGCTGGACTATGTATCATTGTCTATACCTACAATGTCATAATGTAAATAAAGAGAATAATGATGTACTTGTAACTGTTGTTGAAGGTCTATACTATTGTTATAAATCAGAGGAAAACAGTTGTGAGGGAAGGGGGAAATAATAAGAGTGAAGGAGAAATCCCTGAGCCTAAAGAGTTGTATCATCACAATTTTTTTTTAAAGTATAAAAAATTCATGCTTCTGGGCCTCACGTTGTGTCTCAGCTGGCTAAATCCTATATCTACAACCATCAGGATCCCATGTGTATGTTGGTTCATGTCCCAAATGCCTCACTTTCTATCCTACTCCCTCTTTGTGACCTAGGAAAACAGTGGAGGATGGCCCAAAGCCATGAGACCCTGAATCCATATGAGAAACCTAGAGGAAGCTTCCAGCTCCTGGCTTTGGATTGGCTTAGTTGCAGCCATTGCAGCCATTGGGAAATTAACCAGTAGGTGAAAGATCTTTCTCCTGTCTTTCCTTTTCTCCATAAATCTGATCTTTCTTTCCAATAGGTATAAGTAAATCTTCAAAGAAACTTGAGAGAGCATTGAGAAATACATAAATAGCTAATTAAAGATGAAAACAAGTGACAACAACCAGACATTTACAAAACTCTTGGGGAACCAAGTATAAACACATGGAAAATGCTTAAGTTCACATCATTAGGTGTGGGGAGCCATGCAGTTGGGTCGGATGGCATGGGTTTGTGATGAACACTGCTCCTCAGTTAGCAAGGCTGTGAGGAGTTTCTGGCTGTGAGGCAAGGCCCGGCATAATGTCTCTGGTCACCTCATTGCTGCCTCACCCATTGTATGGAACTCAATCACCTCTCTGATGTTTCATAGAATTCTTTTGAGGGTGTTGTTGGTTTTTTGTTGTTGTTGTTGTTAATGTGAAGTGATTCCTGTAACTGGCATGATGCCTCAAATTGATCTATCATGTTATGATAAAAACACCTTTAGTAATGTAAGTCTATGACACACAGCTAAAAGTATATGATAGTACAATTGAGTCCACTATGTTTCCAAACATCTTGTTATATGCCCACTTTTGTCCTGAAGTTTGCCCTAGAATAAGTAAAGTTTTCCTTAAGAAATGGCTTGATAATGTCTTGGAACAGATGGCAATTATGGAGGTACAAAGAGTTGGTTTACCATACACCTTGAACTGTTACAACACATGATATGACACATTTTAGTTTCCTACCACAGAAAGCAAAAGTATATGGGGCATCTTTTATAAGGAAATAGATGTGAACCCCCTCAAAATGGCTTAAAATCTCAATCTTACTTTGGCACTTATATTTAGGGAAAGAAAACTGTTTATAAAGGTAAAAGAAAGTTTCTTGTAAAAGCCCTCTGTAGATTGGCTGAATTGCCTTGATCCCTTTCACTGCCCTTTAACAAAAGAATGAAAAACAATTGAATCGGCACTAGGTAAAAGTGACAATAATTAATGCATGATTTGATTATAAGAATTAGTAAAGAATCTATGTTATATACTTTTATAAAATCCTTTCATTTACGATCTTTTATTTCTGTACTTTTAATATTTTAGGCAATATTAGCTTGATTGTGTTTAGTAAAAATTTATTTTGAGTATAAGTAAACCACTTGTCACTATGTAACCACATGTGCTGTCAACTGTGGAGTTCCTGGCTTCAGCCAGGTGACTGCAGGTTTCATTGAGTAATGGTTCGTTGAAAATATTTTCCTCAGGATTGTTTTTTGTATTCTCTTAACCATGAAGTGAAAATGAAGCAATTGGATGTTGTGCAAAAGCTTGTGGTGATTTATGTATATATAAAGAAGGCAACTTTTCTGAGTTGTCCATTATGAGCATCATGTCATAGTGGTCCGTGTCTTATCTCTTCCTATCATCTCGCCAATCTACGTATCCTTTGCAAGCTCTCAGTCAGCTGGAGCTGATCTCCGGCAATTAGGAACATGCAAATTAAAACACAGTGACATAATCGGTGGGTCTCAGGATGGGGTGCCTCATGCCTGGATCCAAAATGCCAGCCACCAAATGCACGTGGTGAGCTGTCCACGGGTCTGCCTGGGCTCCTGGGGTTGCTCTCTTTGGGGTGAGTACACCGAGGGGGGAGGTCTCCATTACTGAACAGGTCCTGGGCCCACCTGCCGCCCTCATTGGGTGGTGAAGTGGATTAGGGAGGGGTGCGACTTTGGGCCTTGGAGTTTAAACTTCCAGCAGCCTCCTGGCTGCTGGTGGGTCTCAAGTCAGGGCGCCTCATGCCCTCTGGCCACCCTGCCTGGACCTCTGGGGTTTTGGTTCTTTGAATTGCTGCTTACGTAGCTCCAGGTTGAACCCACTGTGCTTCTAGGACATGAATCAATCCTGAAGATTCCCAATGACTACAACTCTTCCTTTGAAGATCTTGTAATTACTTAACAATGCTGACCAAAAATACCAGTCCATGCAAAAGCTATGGCTCTGGGCTTGTCCAGCAGAATCATATCCTGTTATCTGATATGCTGATGTATCAGGAGAAGGGTCACATTAAGCAGGGCCATTACATTAACTAGCACTGGAGAACCATATCTGGGGGTAGATTCTGTGGGGGTTGTGTGGGCCAAACCTCGTGGAAATTGTAGCCCCACTGGTTAGCTCAAGAGTTGTGGTGGTGATGTACTAAGCTAGGTGTGACAAAGGAGCCTGCCACCAATCATAGATAAAGGAACCCGCAACAGTCTGGACTGGTCAGGGCAGCAGCACCCAAATGTGCATCCTGAATAGGGTGTGGGGTGGGCCAGGCTGCAATGTTCACCAGCTCATACAAGGCCAAATGGAAGGCCAGGCTTTGGCCAGAATCTGGCCTAAAATCCAATGGCATGTAGGAGAACTGGGTCTGGGAGTGGATTAAGTGAATGAACTTGGGAAACTCCCTTGGCGAATCATGGCTCCCACTGGTGAATATGTGGTCCAGATCTGGGGGTCGGACAAGCTGGGCAAAGTAGCTCCAACAGTTGGCTAATGTGTCAATTGATAATAGAACAGGGTGGACTAGGCTGACTGAGCTAACCTTAGCCCACAAGCGAAACTAGAGACCAGGATGGAGCACGGGTCATGGAGAACTAGGCTCTGGCACCTACCGGTCTGTGTGAGCCAGGAAGGCTAAGCCACAGTGTCTAAGGTAGAGGTTGGGACAGGTGAGGGGCTGAGCCAAGCTGAGCCAGAGCAACCAAAGGCATGCATGTGATCTAGGGCTGGAAACAGGCCAGGTTGGGGAGCTAAGGGGACAGCCCTACCTGGGTGGAGGTTCCCACCAAGGGGTGTGAGCTGTAATGGGGCTGCGTTCTGATCAGTAAATGGTTGTAGTTTCCCTTGGCACAAGTGTGGACTGGGACAAAACACACCGAGCTGGGCCAGACTGCAACACCTTCTGGTGTGCTGGAGGACCAGGGTAGATGTGGGATGGGCTAGGCTAGGTCTCAACTCCAACTGAGCCATGTGTGAGCCATATGTGGGTATGGATGAGCCATGGTTGGGTTGAAACATCCAACAGCAAGGACCAGAATGGGTTGAAGGCCCGTCAGGAAAAGCCATTGTTCCTGCTAGGACAGGAGGTGAACTGAGTAGGGCTGGCTCATGGACCCACTGGTATGTGCGAAATATGGGATTGGGAAGGGTTCTGATGTAGGAGCCCGGGCAACTCCTCTGCCAGGACACAGACCCGGCAGGTAAGCGCAAGAAACATGATAGGAAACAGCCAAAAACAAGTCATGCAAAGTTACCCCCAGGCATACATTTGGCATGGGTTGGGGGCAGACCAGGCTGAATCAGTTCACACCATCCACTGGCAAATCTGAATGCGAGAACAGAGTGTGGGTTGAGCCAGGTTCGGTCGCAACAAAAGCAGTACACAGCACGGGATGCCAGGATGGGGTTGCCTGTGCCAGATGTGATCACAACACCCAACCAGCACATGTGAGAACCAGGAAGGGAGGAGGTATAACCGGCAGGGGAATATGGGGGGTTCCCTTGCTGGATAGCTACTCCCACTGGAGAGCGTGAGCTGGGATGGGTGCAGAACAGACTAAGCAGGGCTACAACACCTGTGTGCTTCATGTGGACCAGATCAGGGAAAAGCCAGGCTGGGCTGACTATTCCTATTGGTGCAAACAAAATTAGAGTGGGTGAGGGTTGTTTGGGCTTAGCCACAGCATCAGCTGGCAGAAGCTGGCACTGGGGGTCTAATTCTGTCAAGTCAAACCAAAGAACTACCTGTAGAGTGCATAATCCGGCAGTGGGAGAGGCCTGGAAGGGAAATAGTGGGCTCCTCCCTCTTGGGTTACCACTCCCATGGGAGGTCAGGAAAACTAGGTCAGGGGCTGGGGTGGCTAGACAGACACCCAACAACATCTGTGTGGGCTGCATAATGGAGCTAGTAGATGAAACTAAGCCTTAATACCCATTGACATGTGTGAGAGCTGCATGGGGTGTGGGACAGACTGAACTACTGCTACACAAAACCTGGGTAGAGGCAGGCCTGGTAGGGGTTATCGTGGGTCCACCTGGGCTGCAGCTTCCACTTGTTTATGTGAGGGTCAAGTATGTGCTGGGCAGAACCAGACTGGACTGCAACATCCATTGGTTCCAGTGGAAGTTGGGGCTGAAAACAGAACCAACCCAGTGATAGCAAGCACCAGCTGATCGGGGTGATGGACTGTGCCAGACCCTGTACCTGCTAGTGCACTCAAGAGTCTGGTCTGAGAACACCTCAGACAAAGTTTCATTGGAGATCTCCCCAATTGAAATACTGGACTCAAAACCCTAACCAAAAAAAGAGAGAAGACAGAACAAGTCAGTCAATCATCTTAGCTATATATTGGCAGCGAAATATGAGGCAAATGGAGTCTCCATATGGACTATGTCAATCAGTGTATTCTTCAAAGACTACATCGTGCTTGGAGTGGCAAGATTGGCAGCGATTCCAAACTGGTGAACTATCAAAACCACTTAAGCAAAACCTCAGAGCATGCCCTACATCCGGGACCTGGGGAGGGTGGAAAATTGGGTGGGGCTTCTCCCTCAATATCCCCTTTAAACATGAAGGAAACAATATGGAAATAATAGTCTTACCCACTTTCCTATAAAAAATAAAACAGTGACACATTCATTTGCTTTTAGTTATTTATTTTTTAATATTTGAGCTCTGGCATGGTAGTCCAATGGCTAAAGTCCTTGCCTTGCATGTGACGGGAACCCATTTGGGTGCTAGTTAATGCCCCAGCCACACTACTCCCCATTCAGTTCCCAGCTCCTGGTCTGGGAAAGCAACAGAGTATGGCCCAAAGCTTTGGAACTCTGTACCTGTGTAGGAGACTTGGAGGAAGCTCCTGGCTGCTGGCTTAGGATTGGATCAGCTCTGAACCTTGTGACCACTTGGAGAATGAATCAGCAGACAGAAGATCTTTCTTGTTGTCTCTCCTCCCTCTCCCTCTGACTTTCCAATTAAAAAAACAAATAATTCTTTAAATGTGTATTTATTTTATTTTTTAAATGCAGCTTTACAGAAAGAAGGAGACACTGAGAGAAATAGCTTCCATTCACTGGTTCACTAGTTGGAAGAAGCCAGGAGCTTTCTTCTGGGTCTTCTGCATGAATGTCATGTCCCAGGGTTTTGGGTCATTCTTCACAGCTTTCCCAGGCCACAAATAGGAAGGTGGATGGGAAGTGGAGCAGCCAGGACATCAACTGGCACCCATATGGGATCCTGGTATTTGGAGGTAGAAGATTTAGCCATTGAGTCACTGCACCAGGATCTTAACTGTTTTTACAATTTCTTTTTATTATTTATTTCTGTAAGCTTTCATTCTTCTTCTCTTCTTTTTTCTCTCCTTCTTTCCTTCCTTCCTTCCTGCTTTCCTTCCTTCCTTCCTTCCTTCCTTCCTTCCTTCCTTCCTTCCTTCCTTCCTTCCTTCCTTCTTTTTTGAATAAGATGGAGGAAGCAAACTCCCATGTTCTAGTTCACTTTCAGTGGCAATTGGGACTTTCAGGACTTGATTCAGGATTAAGTAATGAACCCCAAGTTACTCACATGAGTGGCAGAAACCCAGTTACTAGAACCTTTACCACTGTCCCAGTGCAGATATATCGCTATGAATATGGCATTAGGAACAAAGCCAGAAGCTGATTAAGGTACTCCAATGTGGGATGTAGGATTCCAGTCAGGATAAACATCCACTGCCCTTACATGAATAAATTGATATTAAGCAAAAACCCTCATGAGAATGTTTTTAATATTCATCCAGTTGGATGAATATTGGAGTTTGCCTGTTCAGTTTTTAATACACAATTTCCCC
>NW_024466200.1:0-3575 GCF_017591425.1 Ochotona curzoniae
AGGTCTTCCTTTGCCTGCCTCTTTCTCTCTCTCACTATGTCACTTTACCTTTCAAGTATAATGGAAATAGATTTTAACCATTCTAAATACTTTAAAACATACCTTTTCATAACATACACTGTAAGATTGTGGATATCAAAGATCTATAAACAATGTGTTATCATGTGGAAAATGCTGCGTTTAGAGTTATAAACTAACTCCTTCATTTGATTTTTATCATGTTTAGCTTTTTTAACATTAATGACCACCAAGGTTCAACTTCCTTGGGAATATTAAAAGATCATATTACCTATGACAGTTGATCCAATATTGGAATGTGTACAATGTGTCTCCATTTCTGATACTGTCTTGTGTTCAAAACTGCAGCTATTACAATAGCTATAGATGTTGACTTAGTATTTCATGAGTGGTAGCCTTGTCTGAACAGAGATTTCAACAACTCAATACTATTACAACTTCAAAAAAGTGAAATGACTCAGAAAAGTTTTAAAACCTAACAAGAATCCACTGTGAAAGCCTTGCCAGTGTCAAAGCTATCACTCTCCAAAGTCTCAACTTGGGGATAATTTTTTTTCTGATATTTTTCCTTCTTAAAGACAACAACACTGTGTGTTTATATATTTATATTTGGATGTTTATATGTGTCTGTATTTATGCATATGTATTTATGATATACATGTATATATATGTTATATGATTATGTATATAAATGTGTATACTGTAACTAGCCATTTCTTGATTACATAAATTCTTGGCAATGAAGAAAAAAACTAATGAGAGAGTAAAATGTTAAAATTTTTGGTATAAAAAAGTCACTACTGTTACAAGAGATCATTTTTAGTATAAGTTATCTATAATATTACCAACTTGACTTCTGATTGATTTCTGATATGGGATAAAAGTCTAAGCAACTTTTGGTCATTTAAATTCCCTTCCCTCCCCTGCTAAAAAACAGCTTTTTTTTCTGGGTTGTATTCATCTGTCCTTGCCTTACTTAACTGGGTACTTGATGTGGCTTTGAGGAGCGACATGCATTGTTTGTGAATTTTCCAGGTGGATTTTGGTTAAGCTTAGCAATTTCAAGGTGCATAACACAATGTATGAACCTTCTTTGTTTCCATATTAGCAACTCTTACAACTTCCACCCTGATTGGCCAGTGCTGCCTGATGACTGGTGTTATTACTAACAGGGTTTCCTCTGTTCACCCTGCCAGCATACAAAACTCTTTTGCTTTTGTTTTTATGCAATGTGACAAAGTATCCTTCTGTCTTCCTTTATAATTTCTTCATTCTTTAGTGTTCACTTGCAATTGCTTTTTTTTTTTTAAAGATTTATTTTTATTATTTTTTCATTGGAAAGGCGGATATACAGAGAGGAGAGACAGAGAGGAAGATCTTCCGTCCGATGATTCACTCCCCAAGTGAGCGCAACGGGCCGATACTATGCCGATCCGAAGCCAGGAGCCTCTTCCAGGTCTCCCACGCGGGTGCAGGGTCCCAAAGCTTTGGGCTGTCCTCGACTGCTTTCCCGGGCCACAGGCAGGGAGCTGGAAGGGAAGCGGGGCTGCCGGGATTAGAACCGGCGCCCATATGGGATCCCGGGCGTGCAAAGCGAGGACCTTTAACCACTTGCGCCACCGCGCCGGGCCCTGCAATTGCTTTTAAACTTATTTTACTTTAACTCTGCCTGATAGTATTGTCAATGCAAATGTTGAAATTGGCAAGAATGCATAGGTTGTTATATTTACAAATAGATACTTCTGTTCCTTTTATAGTTTTTAATTTGTTTTTATTTTATGACACAATTCCATAGGCTCTGGGATTTCCCTCACCCCTTCCCAACATTCTCTCCATCCACACGGATTTTCCCTATATCATTACAACAGTATAGTCCTTCATAAGCAGTAAAATTCATTGCTTCTTGCTTGACAGAGACATGCACTGGGATAGGGAAAGCAGGGGAAAAGCATGCTTATGAAGAGTGTGCTTCCTAAAGGCCAAAGTCATGAGTAAAACACTGCGTCAAACAAGCCATTCTCGTCACCGTACCAGCTGTAATAGCGCCAACAATTCTCATCATCATGGCATTTGTAATTAAACAAGAAACAAAACAATAGCTATCTCCTTCGAGTGAGTATTGTAGCACAGTAGCTGCCTAAATCGCTTTACATCACTTTAATTTTATAAAAATGTTATAAGGAAGATATAATATCCTTCTTTTCTTAGTCCAAAATTGTGTTTTGTGTGATTATATAATGTTGCAGACTTCTGAGGTAGCAGATTACAGACTGATTATTCACACATGGATGGTCTACCATATTGTTTTCTGTATTGCTATACATCCCCACTCAGTTGCTATGCATTCTCTTTGGATCCCCACCCTCTCTGCAATGACCATCAGGGTCACTCTGGAGCCCCCCGGGCCTCCCCGATCCACACACACAAACATTAGAATAGATAGAGAGCAAGGAAGGCTTACACCCAGACAGGAAATGATCAGCATGGACTCACACATACCTTACTAGGTAGGACACAAAGGTTAGTTACTCCTCACTAAAGTATTGAAGATTTCTCTGCAGTTGTTATGCATTCTCTTTGCAACCACTTTAGGTCACATACACTGTCTCAACCTATGTTTTCTCATCTGTACAGTAGGCATAATAGTAATAATTGCACAGCACAACTATTTATAGATAATCTGTGCAAATACTTAAAGATTTGCTTTATCTGTTGCAAAGTACTATATAATCGCCAATTACCCTTATGCTTTGTAAGACACATTGTCGCCCTATTACTTTAACCTCAACAATACTGGTCACATTCTTTTTCTGAGACACAGCAGAAATGAAAACTGGCTTTGTGCATCTATCTGCAAGCAAGACAGAGAACTCAATCTGGATCCCATATGGGTGGCAGAAACCCAACCACTTGGGATATCAGAACTGTTTGGGCAGAAAGCTAGAATCAACAAATAGAGGTGGAAAATTGAATCCAGAGACTGTGACTTGGGATGTCAGATTTCTAAAATGGGTTTAACGTTATTTTTTCAAAAACTATGGTATGTTCTCCTTGAAACAATGGGTTCATAATGTGGTTATGTACTGGTACTTATGGTAATAGCATAGATCATCTGTTTAAATTGATTTAGTTTGGGCATCTTCATTGTAAAATTGTTTTATTTTGAAGATTGTAAGTAACACTGAGATGTGTGTTGGGATGACACAAATACTATTTCTTCTCCAGTACTCACTGGTGAATTTCAGCACCCAGTGGGAGATTTTGTTTGTAACATTTCAATTGTGGCATTTGCCTGATGCTTATTCTCTGTATTCTACTTTCCTTCTTTCTGCATGTATTTCTTAAAATATTGTGGAGAGGGAGAGTTGAGCAACACAGCTATATACAATCTTACAAAGTAATATTATGTTAGAATGAATATTTATCCTAAGTTAGGCGCAGACTGGCATGGCAATATATCATACTGGAATGTGTTGGTTACAGTCCTGTCTTCACTTTTTGTACAGCTTCTTGATAATGAAGGCCTTAGGAGGCAACAGGTGATAGTCAAGTGATTG
>NW_024466201.1:0-26481 GCF_017591425.1 Ochotona curzoniae
TCTTCTTTCTCTAATAGTTATTTTTTAAAAGAGTTATTTGTTTTTATTACAAAGTCAGATATAAGAGAGGAGGAGAGACAGAGAGGAAGATCTTCCATCCGATAATTCACTCCCCAAGTGGCTGCAATGGCTGGTGCTGAGCCGATCCGAAACCAGGAGCCAGAACTTCCTCCAGGTCTCCCATGGGTCCCAAGCAGGGTCCCACACCCACACAGTGGTATGTTTTCTGAACCATCTCAGTAAAGGGGGACAACTGAGTCAAAGGGTGGAGGGGGAACGCACTCACCATGGCAGTCTAGCTCCTGGTCAGAGGGTGTGCCTGGCAGCCCCCTTCTCTCATTCTTAAGATAAGCTCCACCCTTTGACTCAGTCGTCCCCCTTTACTGAGATGATTCAGAAAACACACCACTGTGTGCAAGGTTCCAAGTCAGGGTCCCAAGTAGTCCTCAACTGCTTTCCCAGGCTACAAGCAAGGAGCTGGATGGGAAGTGGAGCTGCCGGGATTAGAACCGGTGCCCATATGGGATCCCAACATGTTCAAGGCAAGGACTTTAGCCACTAGGCCACCGCACTGGGCCCAGTTTTGTTTTTGTTTTTAATTAATTAAGCTTTTAGTTATTTGAAAGACATGGGAGATGCGGGTACAGAGTCCCAAGGCTGCCCTCACTGCTTTCCCAGGCTCCAACCAGGGAGCTGGATGGGAAGCAAGGCTGCTGGGATTAGAACTGGCAGCCATATGGTATGGGATTCTGGCACATGCAAGGCATAGACTTTAGCCACTAGGCTACCACACAGGGCCCTCATGGAAAGTTTTAATTTTATTATTTCCAATGCTAATTCAAACCAACCTATGATAATGTAGATCTGTCCTCAAATCTCCTTTAATCCTTAAGAATAAATGAATAAAAAATCAGACATTTTGTGACTGGCCAAAAAAAAAAAAAAAGAAAGACATGGGAGAAAGACAGTGACAGATACAAATAGGTTTTGCATTTACTGGTTCACTCTCCAGTTGCCTACAACAGTTAGGCTGGGCCCGGCCATGGCTAGGAGGAGTCAGGACCTCCCTCTAGATCTCTCAGGGTGGCAGCAGCCAAGCATCTGGACCATCGCCTACTGCCTCCCAGGTGCATCTTCAGGAAGCTGGACTGCAGTGTGGACTAGCCAGGGCTTGACTCATGCACTGCATTACAGGAAGAGGGGCTCCAAGGCAGCGACTGAGCCCGCTGCACCACAGCACCCACCCCTTTTCCCACTGAGATATGCTCATCTTTCTACTTTGGCTCTCCCCACCTGACCATAATTAAAGATCAAAATAAATTCCTATGTCTTTTGTGTATTGTAAAATATTTATATTCCTAGTTATGCAGTTTTACTATTCAATGACAAAGGTTTTACACATTCCACTTTTCTCAAACCAAAAGACAGTTCATTTCCAATTGTCTTCTACCTGAATGTGGTCCTTGCTTAGTAAGTACCATCAGCTCCCACCAATATCCTTCCAGGCAGTCGCCCAGCCCTGTGGCCTGTCCTGCCCTCAGGCCCGTCTAGGAGACCCAATGTGCTGGACACTGATGACGCTGCCAGCTGCTCGCAGCCCATTGGCTCACTGTGGAGTGGGGAATGTTCTCTGTAGAGCAACGGAACCAAGTTCAGTCAAATTGTTTCTGTTCTGCTCTCACTTCTCTGTCTTATGGAAGTCGCCCACCACAAAACCATTTCCTCCCCTTCGCACACTGTCTCCTGGGCCCCGGAAAGCTTTAGGAGAAAAGGGCTCTCTCCTTCTTCTTCTTCTACAAAAACCAATGGGTATTGAAGCCCAACATGATCCTGCCCACCACATACTCAGCCTTCATGTAAACCAGTGGAAGCTGCAGCTTAGTCGGAGCAACTCGCCATAACCCCTACCAGGCTCACCCCATGCCCTTTGCCAGTATGTATAGCATACTAGTTCAGTCTGCCCCATATCCCATTCAGCTCACATACATCTCAATGGGCATTGAAGCCTAGTTCAACCCAACCAGCCTCACTATCCAGCCCACACACCTGTTGACAGGTGCCATTCTCTCTCTAGCCATGCTCACCAGATGGAGTGGCAACCCAGGAAGGAGGTGCTTACTATTTCCCTACCAGGTCCACTCCCACTCCAGGATCATGCACTCTCTAGGTGGTTCTGCAGTTTGGCTTGACAGAATTAGCTCGCCATGCTAGTGTCTGCCAGCTAATGCTGCAGCAGAGCCCAACCAAACCACACCCACTATGACTTAAGCTTGCACCAGAAGGAACAGTCAACCCAGCCTGGCTTTTCCCTAGTCCAGCTCACATGAGGCCAACAAGTATTGTAGCTCTGCTGGGTCTGGTCTGCCCCCATCCCCACTCATGCTCTCCAGTGGAAATGGTGATCCATCAGGGGAGCCCTCCACATCCCTCTACCAGCTTTACCCCCTCCCCCCACAGCTCTTACATGTGCTGGTTGGGTGCTGCGGCCTGGTCTGGCATGGTCCCCCTTCACCTTGGCTTTTGCCAGTGGGTGCTGCAGCCTGGACCAGCCTACCCCCAATTCTAGCTCATGCTGATGGGAACTACAGCCAATCCAGCCGGTACCCAGCTGGTACCCAGTCCAAACTCCTGGTCCAAACCACACTCCATTCTGATGCTCGGATTCACCAGCTTGCTGCTGTCTTCTAGCCAGGGAAACTCAGTCTCCCAGCTGGGAGAGAGCAGAACGTACTTCCATGAAGCAGAGGACTCTTCATAGGAGGCCAGAGAGACACAAATCCCACAAAGGGAATGATCTGGAGATCATTCCAATGCTGAAAAAAAAAAAAAATAAAAACTTTCTTTGCTTGTTCAAACGTCACAAAGGGCTGAGTGCTCTAAGTCACAAACAAGGACAGAACTCGAGGGTTGAGCAGTTAAGTCAGCTTTGGGGTGAGAACACAGGAATTGGGGAAGAAAACAGATTCAACTTTGTGAGGCAGCTGCACTTCAGGTCTCCTGAGTCCTCTTGTCCGCAGGAATTTTGTCCCTTGCAGCAAAACACACACAGTTACTGTCCCCCTTAGGCTCAGGGTGACCTCGTGTGCCTGGTTTCCCATTTCTACACTCAGGTCCCCCCAAAAAAGGGGTCCCCCCTACACAAGCCCTGGTCCCCCCAGTATCCTATAGTGGCCAGACTTTCCCGCACACCCCAGCTGACTTTGAGGGCATTCCACCTGCTACATGCTTCAAATCTGCAAAAGATCGGGGGGAAGGGAAGGTCTCATTACTGAGGTCAGAGAAGCACAGCTCTGAAATGATGGCAAGTGGGAAGCAAAGCTGTTCACATTGTGTATAATGGCTCTGTGATGGGAGTCTGAGGCCCATGTGGGCCTTCCCATGTGACTGTGACCTCTGTTGAGTGTGTGGTACTACTTAGTTTTTCCTCCTTCCTGAAATTCTTCATCTCCTTGGCTTACATAACAGACTCTTCTAATTCTTCTGCCTCTCTGCATTTCTCTATTCCCTTTGAGAACGTCAGTTTTATCTTTTTTTAAAAAAAAAATATTTATTTTTATTGGAAAGGCAGGTTTACAGAGGAAAGGAGGTACAGAGAGACAAATCTTCTTTCTGCTGATTCATTCCTCAGATGGCCAAAACAGCTGGACCCGAGGGATCCAAGGACTTGAGCCACCCTCCACTGCTTTCCCAGGCAATAAGAAGGGAGCTGGATCAGAAGTGGGGCAGGCAGGACATGAACCCGCACTCATATGGAATACCAGCACCTGAAGGTGGAAGATTATCCTGTAGAGCTATGGTATCAGTCCTGTGATTTGTATTTTTTTTAATTTAAAATTTAATTATTTTTTGTTGGAAAGTCAGATTTACAGAGGAGGAGAGACAGAGAGAAAAATCCTCTGCCCACTGGTTAACTCCCCAAGTAGCTGCAACAGCCGAAGCTGAGCTAATCCGAAGCCAAGAGCCTCTTCAGGATCTCCCACAGGGGTGCAGGGTCTCCCACAAGGGTGCAGGGTCTCAAGGCATCAGGCCATCCTCCATGGCCCTCCCAGGCCACAGTCAGCTTGCTGGAAGGGAAGTGGAGCAGCCAGGACACAAACCGACACTCATATGGGATTCCAGCACATGCAAGGAAAGGATTCAGCCACCAGACTATCGTACCAGGCTCAGTTTGTGTTTATTTTTGAAGTATTTCATTTATTGTGATGATTGAGCTTTTTTTAAGGCACATCCACCCATCAGGGCATCCCAGGCCCAACCCTGTTCACCACTCTCCCTCTTCACCCTGGAACTCTTTGTTCTCTTTCTGCCCTTGTTCTGTCTCCTGGTCCATGTCGCTCTCTCCCGCACCTTCAACATCAATACACACGGATTGCTGCCAGGGTGACCTCCTGCCTGCGCGTCCACAGAGCTTCACAGACCCCTACCTACTCTCACAGAACATCTCACTCAGCATGTTAGTAAGTATCCGCTTCTTGCTCTCCCAAACCCATCTCTGCTCTTTCTATATTCTCTCAGCAGACAGCCCCTCCACAATCTGCAGTCTAAGAAGACAGGAGACTTTATTCAGTTGTGGAGCAGTTCTGTAGAATTCAAACTTGATGAATCTCTTAAATCTTTCCTCACCTTTCTATACATTCTGTCATTGGTATGACCCATAATTTATACTTCTTTAACCTTTTGTTGTTTATAACAACCAACAGTCATCATTTCACTTGTAAATATGATTATATGATCAAAATAACCCATTATAAAGTAGATTATCCATCATGCTATCAAATTCCAGTGATAAACCACCAGTTACTAGATCTGTTACAAAAGTAATGTTTTAAAATGCATATCCCCTTGGTTAGCAGGTTAAGCCTCCACCCAAGGTGCCAGGATCCCATATGGATGCTGGATCAAGTCCCAGCTACACTCTGAGCCAACATCCTGCTGATGGCCTGGAAAAGAAACAAAGGATAACCCAAGTGCTTGGATCCCCAAATCCACATAAAAGACCTGGAAGTTCCTGGCTTTAAGACAGCCCGGTTTTTGCCATTGCAACCACTGGGGAGTTAACCAGAGGCTGGAAGACTTCTCCATTTCTCTCTCTCTCTCTCCTTCTAATATGCATTTTAAATAAAAAAGAAATAAATCTTTTAAAACACATATCATCTTTATAAACCAGGGCTAATAGTAGTGCCTATCTAAGAGTATTATTGGAAGGATTTAAAGATTTTATAAAAACTTTTTTAAAAAATTTATTTTTATTCAAATGGCAGATTTACAGTGAGTAGGGGAGCAAGAGAAGGATTTTCCATCGCTGGTTCACTACCCAAGTGACTGCAAAGGGCAGAGATGAGCCGATCTGAAGCCAGGAGCTTCTTTCGGGTCTCCCACAGGGGTGCAGGAGCCCAAGAACTTGAATCATCATCCACTGCTTTCCCAGGCTATTAGCAGAGAGCTAAATCAGAAACAGAGCAGCCAGGACACAAACCAATGTTCAAATGAAATGTGAGTGCTTGCAGGTGGAGGATCAGCCAAGTGAGCCATCATCCAGAAGTAAATGAAACTTCCTTAAGTTCCTCAAATACGTATAACTAAAAACTAGCCAATATTATATATAATATATCAAATATTTAGTCAATGTTATACTTAATAGAGATAACTTGGGCCCATTTCAGAGCAGGATTTACTTAAGGGTAATTACCATTACTGCTACACTCTTTTTATTAAGTATTTTTTATTTTTTATTACAAAGTTGGATGTACAGAGAGGAGGAGAGACAGAGAGGAAGATCTTCCGTCCGATGATTCACTCCCCAAGTGACCGCAACGGCCGGTACTGTGCCGATCCGAAGCCGGGAACCAGGAACCTCTTCCAGGTCTCCCACACAGATGCAGGGTCCCAAGGCTTTGGGCCGTCCTCAACTGCTTTCCCAGGCCGCAAGCAGGGAGCTAAATGGGAAGCAGGGCAGCCGGGATTAGAACTGGTGCCCATATAGGATCCCAGTGCGTGCAAGGCAAGAACTTTAACCACTACGTTATCGCGCCAGGCCCGATAATTTTTACATAGTTGATTAGGACACAAAGAGTCAAGGGCTACAGGAAAGTGGGTAAAACTGTTGTTTCCACTCTCTCTCTCTCTCTTTCTGTATCTGGGGTAAGCGGGGAGATAGAGGGAGAAGCCAGATCCAGCCTCCCACCCATCCCAGGGTCCCCGATGTGGAGCATGCTCTGAGGGTCCTGCTTAAGTGATTTTGATAGTCCAACAGCTCTGAATTGCTGCCGATCTCACCATTCCAAGCACAATGAAATCTCTCCAGAGTCCACTGGCTGACTTAGTCCACCTTAGAGTCTCCGTTTGCCCAGATTTTCTTTTTTTTTATTATTTATTTATTTTTTATTTATTTATTTATGATTATATTTTTTACAATCTTTACATAGTTAATTAGGGTAAAAAGGTTCGAGGGCTTCAAGTAAGTGGGTAGCACTATTATTTCCATATTGTTTCCTTCATGTATCTGAGGTAAAGGGGGATATTGAAGGAGAAGCCCTGTTGGGGGCACTGACCATTTCCTGCCCTGTGATTGGCCCTTTGCCCTGATTGGTGTGCCTTGGTCATCTTTAAGTTGATTGGTCAAGTTTGACAGTTAAGCGGGGGGGGGGCTTGGCGGGGGAGGGGCTGGAGCTTAACGGTCATAACGGTCACAACGGAGTTAACGGACGGTACGGAAGAGGAGAATAAAAGCGCCTTGGAGACTCTCTCAAGTGTCGGGTGATTTCTTCCGCGGGACGGGAGGACCCCCGATAAAGCCCCACTCAGTTTCCCACCCACCCAGAGTCCCGGATGAGGGGCATGCTCTGAGATACTTGCTCAAGTGGTTTTGATAGTTCACCAGTTATGAATCGCTGCCAATCTCACCACTCTGAACACGATGAGGTTGTTGAAGAATCCACTGATTGACATAGTCCATCATATAGTCTCCATTTGCCCAGTATTTCGCTGTCAACATATTGCTGAGGTGGTTGATTGACTTATTCTGTCTTCTGTCTTTTCTTGGTTACAGTTCTGAGTCCAGCATTCCGATTGGGGAGATCTCCAAAGATATTTTGAGGTATTCCCAGATCAGATTCTTGTGTGTTCTAGCAACTACATGGCCCAGCACAGTCCATCGCTCCGATCAGCTGGTGGTTGCGATTGCTGGGTTGGTTCTGTTTTCAGCCCTGCCTTCCACTGGAACCAATGGGTGTTGCAGTCCAGCCTGGTTCTGCCCAGCGCATACTCGGCCCTTACGTAAACCAGTGGGAGCTGTAGCCTAGTCAGAGCAACCCACAATAACCCCCACCAGGCCCACCCCCTACCCTGGCTTGCCAGTAAGTGTAGCAGACTAGTCCAGTCTGTCCCACATCCCATTTGGCTCTCGTACATGTTGATGGGTATTCAAGTATAGTTCCATCCAACCAGGCTCAACTATCCAGCTCTCACGGATGTTGTTGAGTTCCTCTCTGTCTAGCCACCCCAGCCCCATCCTAGTTTTCGTGCTCTCCCATGGGAGTGGTAACCCAAGAGGGAGGAGCCCACTATTTCCCTCCCAGGTCTCTCTCACTCCCGGATTATGCACTCTTCAGGTGGTTCTGGCATTTGACTTGACAGAATTAGCCCTCAGTGCCAGCTTCTGCCAGCTGATGTTATGGCTAAGCTCAAACAACCCTCACCCACTCTAATTTTGTTTGCACCAGTAGGAATAATCAGCCCAGCCTGGCTTTTCCCTGATCTAGTCCATATGAGGCACACAGATGTTGTAGCCCTGCTTGTCTGGTCTGCCCTCATCCCAGCCCAAGCTCTCCAGTAGGAGTAGCTGTCCAGCAAGAGGACCACCCCTTATTCCCCCTGCCAGATCTGACCCCTCCCTTCCTGGTTCTCATGTGTGTTGGTTGGCTGCTGCGGTCACATCCGGTACAGGCAACCTCACCTTGGTATTCCGTATTGTGCACTGGTTTTTGTTGCGACCAAACCTGGCTCAGTCCACACTCTATTCTGGTGCTCGAATTTGCCAGTGGATGACGCAGACTGATTCAGCCTGGTCTGCCCCCGACCCATGCCAATGGGAAACGTTCCATGGCCTATTCTGGGCTGTTTCCTATTATGTTTCTCGTGCTTACCTGCAGGGACTGTGTCCTGCCAGAGAAGTTGCTCAGGCTCCTCCATCAGAAATTCTCCCAATGCCAGATTTTGTGCATACCAGGAGGTCCATGAGCCAGACCTACTCAGTTCACCTCCTGTCATAGCAGGAACAATGAATTTTCTTGACTGGCCTTCAACCCAATCTGGTTCTTGCTGTTGGATGTTTCAGCCCAGCCACGGATCGTCCATATCCACATACAGCTCACATATGGCTCAGTAGGGGTTGAGACCTAGCCTAGTCCGTCCCAAATCTACCCTGGTCCTCCAGAACACCAGAGGGTGTTGGGGTCTGGGCCAGCTCGGTGCATCCAGTCCCAGTCCACACTTGTGCCAAGGGAGACTACAACCATTTCCTGATCAGAACGCAGACCCCATTCCAGCCCATGCGCTCCTTGGTGGGAACCTCAACCCAACTAGGGTTGTCCCCTTAGTTCCCCAACCGGGCCTGTTCCCAGCCATAGATCACACGCATGCCAGTGGTTGCTCTGACTCAGCTTAGCTCAGCCTATCACTTGTCCCGACCTCTGCCTTAGACACTGTGACTTAGTGTCCCTGACTCACGCAGACCAGTAGGTACAAGAGCCTAGCTCAGCATGGCTGTACTCCATGCTGGTTTCTAGTTTTGCTTGTAGGCTAAGGTTTGCTCAGTCCTGCCCAGTACCTCCCGTTCCATTAGCAATTCCCACATTAGCCAACTGTTGGAGCTACTTTGCCCAGCTTATCCAACCCCCAGGTCTGGACCACATGTTCACCAGCGGGAGCTATGACTCGCCAGGGGAGTTTCCCAAGTTCCTCCACTTGATCCACTCCCAGACCCAGTTCTCATACATGCCAATGGGTTTTAGGCCAGTGCCTGGTGCGGTCTGGCCTTCCATTTGGCTGTGTTGGAGCTGGTGACTGTTGGAGCCCGGCTCACCCCACACCCTATTCAGGATGCACATTTGGGTACTGCTGCCCTTGATCAGTCCAGACTGTTGTGGGTTCCTTTACCTGTGATTGATGGCAAGCTCCTTGGTCACCCCTAGCTTAGTCCATCACCACCCATCTTGAGCTAACCAGTGGGGCTAGAATTTCCACAGGGTATGGCCCACACATCCCCCACAGAGTCTACCCCCAGATATGGTTCTCAAGTACTAGTTAATGTCATGGCCCTGCCTAATGTGACCCCTCTACTGATCCATCATCATGTCAGGTAATAGGATATCCTGCTGGACAAGCCCCAAGCCTTAGCTTTTGCATGAACTGGTGCTCAGTGCTCAGCATGTTAAGTGATTACAAGTTCTTGAAAGGAAGAGTTACTGTCATTGGAAATCCTTAGGATTGACTTACATCCCAGAAGCACACTGGGTTCGACCTGGAGCTACCTAAGCAGTGATTCAAAGAGCTCCAAAGCCAGGAGGCCAGCAGGCAAAGCAGGGCCCTAAATGGTGCACTGGCCACCCTGGGACAGCTCACCACATGCACATGGTGGCTGGCATCTAGGATCCAGGCATGAGATGCCCTGTCCTACAGCCCACCAGCTGCCATGAGGCTGCTGGAAGTTTAAACCCCCAGGCCCAAGGTTACACCCCTCCCCAATCCCATTCACTGCCCAGTGAAGGCGGTGGGTGGGCCCTGGACCTACCCAGTCATGGAGACTTCCCCCCTCAGTGTAGGTGTACTCATCCCAATGGGAGCAGTCCCCAGAGCCCTGGCAGGCCCGGGGACAGCTCACCACATGCACATGGTGACTGGTGTGTTGGATCCAGGCATGAGATGCCCCATCCTGTGGCCCACCTGCCCAGATTTTCACTGCCAGTGTGTGGCTAGGGTAATTGATTGATTTGTATATAATATATGTATGATCGGGCCTGGCGCAGTGGCGCAGTGGTTAAAGTCCTTGCCTTGCACGTCCGGGATTCCATATGGGTGCCAGTTCTAATCCCGGCAGCCCCGCTTCCCATCCAGCTCCCTGCCTGTGGCCCAGGAAAGCAGTCGAGGATGGCCCAAAGCTTTGGGACCCTGCACCTGCGTTGGAGACCTGAAAGAGGCTCCTGGCTTCAGATCGGCATAGCATCGGCCATTGCGCTCACTTGGGGAGTGAATCATCGGACGGAAGATCTTCCTCTCTGTCTCTCCTCTCTGTATATCCGCCTTTCCAATAAAAAAAAATAATAATAAAAATAAATCTTAAAAAAAAAATATATGTATGATTGATATATATATATACTGTCAGATATACAAAGGGGAGGAGAGACAGAGGAAAATCTATCCAATGATTCACTCCCCAAGTGGCAACAACAGCCAGAGCTGAGCTGATCCGAAGCCAGGAGCCAGAAACCTCTTCTAGGTCCCCATATTGGTTCAGGGTCCCAAGGCTTTGGGCCATCCTTGACTGTTTTCTGAGGCCATAAGCAGAGAGCTGGATGGGAAGCAGGGTGTCCATTTGGGATCCTGGCAAGTACAAGATTAGGACTTCAGCCACTAGGCTACCATCCTAGGTCCTTTTTTTTAATTCTTATTTTAAAGATTCGTTGTTGTTGTTTTGTTTTGAGATATTTCTTTGGTGTTCATGGGTAACACTAAAAATATATACAAGAAAAAATTTTTTTTAAAGATTTATTTTTATTATTTTTTATTGGAAAGGCGGATATACAGAAAGGAGAAACAGAGAGGAAAATCTTCCGTCCGATCATTCACTCCCTAAGTGAGCGCAACGGCCGATGCTATGCCATCCGAAGCCAGGAGCCTCTTCCGGGTCTCCCACGCGGGTACAGGGTCCCAAAGCTTTGGGCCGTTCTCGACTGCTTTCCCAAGCCACAGGCAGGGAGCTGGAAGGGAAGCGGGGCTGCTGGGATAGAACCGGCGCCCATATGGGATCCCATATGGGCATGCAAGGCGAGGACCTTAACCACTTGCACCACCGAGCTGAGCCCGAAAATTTTTTTTTTTTAATTAAAAGATACTAGGGGTCAGCACAGTGGCTTAAAAGATTAATCCTTGACATCAGCACACCAACACGCCCTGGGCCTGGGGACCTGTGCACTCGAGGGTACAAGGGTTGTGGATTGCTCAGGATAGGGAGTACTGGGATGTACGGGGGAGGGGGGTACTGTTGAGGGAGTATGCCCCAGGTGAGGAATGGCTTCTGGGGGACTTCCTCCACAGACCAGGCTACTGCACTTGCAAGTACAGGGGGGCCTGGGACCAGGTGTTTTGAAAGCAAGAAACTGGAGGACCTTTCTGGGTCAGACCAATCCACCCACCCACATGGGAGACCAAACTGGGTTAGTTGACACTGACCACCACCCACTAGCACACACAAAAGTTAGGACTGGGCAGTCGATCTGGCAGAGCTAGATCACAGTACCCACCACTGAGTATTGAAACAGGGGATGAGTCACATTAGGCTGGTCCATGACACTAACCAGCATGTGAGAGAACTGTGTCTGGTGCAAATTCTGAAAGAGATATGTGGGCTTACCCCAGTGGGACTGCAATATCCACTGGCTTGCTTGAGAACTGGGCATAGAAGATGGATCAAGCTAGGTATGACCATGGAACTCATCAACATTTGTGGGAACTGGGGTTAGAAACAGGCTGGGCTGGTCCAGGCTGTAGCACCCACAGCATCTGCTGGTTTACATGAAAGCCAGGTCTTGGGGTGGGGCAGATATGGCTGGGCTGTAGCACGACCAGTGAGAGCCAGAATGGGTGTGGGCTGGACTGGCAGGGTCACAGTGTCTGCCAGTAAATGTTGGGACTGGAGGTGGGCCAAGTCAGGCTGAGCCAAAGACCCATAAGGTGTGGGAGATCTGTGACTGGGGACTGGTCTGATAGGAGAGCTTGGGGAACATCCTGGTTATGATGCAGCCTCAGCTGCTGACCATAAGAACTGAGAATGGAGCCCATCCAGGCCAGACTACAATATCCATTGGCATATATATGGATCATGTCTGGGGATCGGCTGAGCTGAGCCAGTCTGTAACACCCATTAGCAGGTGCAAGTGTCAGGACAAGGTGCAGGCCAGTCTGTGTTGGAACACACACAACACCCCTCAGTTCACATTAGGGTTGGGACTGGGTTCTGGCCTGGCTGGGTTAGGCTGCAGCAACAACAAATCTTCCCTCTTGGGCCACTGCTCCCACTGAGAGATGGGCCTAGGGGCAGACCTAGCTGGGCAGGGTTACAACACTAGTCAGTGTGCTTGTGAACTGGGTTTCGGGAGGGCCAGGCTAAGCCAGTACATGCCAGGCCTCTGCATCTGCTGGCATGTACAAGGGCCAGAATAAGTGCCCACTGGCCAGGTTTTGCCATAGCATCTGCTGGCAAGTACCAAGAAAGGATACAAGCTGTGTCAGACTGGACCACAATATCCATGGAAACTGCAAGATCCGAGGTTGGGAATTGGCCCAGAATGGAAACTGTGGGCAATCCCCAGCTGGGATGCAGCTCCCACTGATGTGCATGAGAGCCAGGGCTGGGGGAGGACCACATTGGACAAGGTGGCAGCACCTAAGCTAATCTGCAACACCCACAGATATAGACAAGAGCTCAATGGGATGTGATACAGATTGGACTAGTCTGGTGCACATACTGGCATGCATAGAAACCAGGGTCCGGGGCAGACTTGGTGGGGATTATTGGATTCAGCTCAACTAGGTTGTAGTTCCCATTGGTATGCAAAGGGTCAGGTCTGTGGCACACTGGATTGGGCTGGGCCACAGTACTTGTTGGTTTGAGTAGGACATATGCTGGTCCCAGAACTGACCACACAACTACATCACCAGTGTATGTGTAGGCTGATACAGATCACAGATTGAACCAGAACCTGTACTGACTGGCACATGCAACAGTCAGGTCTGGGGTCACCTCAGATGAGGTTTCTTGGAGGACTCTTAACTGGACCACTGGACTCAAAACTTTTCCCACAGGGAATATCATAGAATTTGTGGTCCAACCTTGGAGTGTATGTGTCAGAACTGGGCCTCCTCAATTGCTGATGTTCTGTGCAGCGGACAGCACACCCAGGTGCATATGAGAGACAATGATGGCCAGTTCATTTAGACCTGCAGAGGATGTCAGGTGTCATGTTAGAAGATGGAGAGCAGGGCCCGGCATGGTAGCCTACTGGCAAAAATCCTCACTTTGCATGTGCCAGGATCCCATTGTACATCAGTTCTAATCCTGGTGGCCCCACTTCCCATGCAGCTCCCTGTTTATGGCCTGAGAAAGCAGCAGAGGACGGCCCAAAGCCTTCAGATCCTGAACCCATCTTCCAGGGGACCTGGAAGAGACTCTTGACTTTGATTTTTCTCGGCTTCAGCCATTACGACCATTTGGCAAATGAACCAGCAGATGGAATATCTTTCTTTCTGTCTCTCCTTTCTGTAAAATCTGCCTTCCCAATTAAAAAAAAATCTTTTAAAAATTAAGAGATATTAATGCTTTTAAATTGAATGATTTAATATTAAGGATACCAAATTTCTCCATATTAATCTATCATTTTAATGTCATCCCAAAATTCCATTTAAAGTTTTTGAGACACTTGATCATGCTAGTTTAAAATTTATGTACAATAATAATAATGTTTGAGCAAAGAAAATTAAAAACAGAAATCCGTCTTTCTAGATATTAATACATAGTGCAGCATCATACTAATCAAAACAGTAGGATAGGGCCTGCCATGGTAGCCTGGCAGCTAAAGTCCTTACAATGCCAGTTCCAGGATCCCATATGGGCACCAGTTCTAATCCCAGTGGCCCCGCTTCCCATCCAGCTCCCTCTTGTGCTCTGGGAAAGCAGTTAAGGACGGCCCAAAGCCTTGGGACCCTGCACCCACGTGGAAGACCTGGAGGAAGCTCCTGGCTTCGGACTGGCATAGCATCGGCCATTACAGCCACTTGGGGAGTGAATTAAAGAATGGAAGATCTTTCTCTCTGTATGTCTGACTTTCCAATAAAAAATAAATAAATCTTAGGGAAAAAAAAAAACAATCGGATACTAGCCCAAGAAGAAATAGATAAAGCAATAGAACAAAGTTGAGCAGACATGACCTTTCTATTGTGGAAACTTCAGGATAATAATGAGGACACCACAAGCTCACAAAGACAAGTTGTTGAAAGACCAGCCTGCTAAATACAGAAGAAAAACCTTGATTTCTGTCAACCAAAAAGTTGTACAAAAGTATCCACAGTAACCAAAGCACTAAATGAAATTTTAAAACTATATAAAGACTTTCAAGAGTATCTTTGAGACATTGGAAGACAACTGTTTAAGAAGTCTAAAATATAAAACAAAAAGCAAAGCATTCAATCCAGGTATCCCATGGGGAATATAGTTAAGTGTATAGAATAGAATACCACAAAATAGTTGCAAACAGCAGAGTAACTGTAGAAAATTAGATCTTTAATGCCATTTTGGTTAATTAAAAATATACCTACTGAATAGTATTATAACATGCAGCATAAGCACAAACAGAAGTAATTTCCTTTTTTAATAAATTTATTTATTTTATTGGAAAGGCAAGCATCTCATCAGATTCATCAGAATGTTTGTCTTCGTGGTGGGGGCGAGAGGTTAGAGTAACAGCTGAGGGGACAGGGAGAATTGGAGGTCCCAATGAAGACAAACGCATGGACTGAGAACTGTGTTGACTTAACCCTTGGCACCTGAGGTACACCATGAAAACTGAAAAGCAAGAAGTAGATGTGTTCATCAGCATGGAAAGATCACTATCCAATGGAAAGAGAACTACAAATACAGGGAAGTTCAGAAAACATGGCAAGTTAGATAAGTAGAAATTTATAGAGTTCTGGAAGGGCATTTTTAAAATTTATTTTATTTTTTTTTCCAAAGATTTATTTTTATTATTTTTTTTTTATTGGAAAGGCGGATATACAGAGAGGAGAGACAGAGAGGAAGATCTTCCGTCCGATGATTCACTCCCCAAGTGAGCGCAATGGCCGATGCTATGCCGATCTGAAGCCAGGAGCCTCTTCCGGGTCTCCCACGCAGGTGCAGGGTCCCAAAGCCTTGGGCCGTCCTCGACTGCTTTCCCGGGCCACAGGCAGGGAGCTGGAAGGGAAGCGGGGCTGCCGGGATTAGAACTGGCGCCCATATGGGATCCCGGGCGCACAGGGCGAGAACCTTAACCACTGCGCCACCGCGCCGGGCCCTGGAAGGGCATTTTTGTGCACACTTTGCCACCTGTAGGAGACAGCCTTCAGACTAGAGAAGGTCTCCCCAAGAGGCCACTGAACTTATCTAGACAATAAGACGCTGGACTTTATGCTAGATATGTGTTTGCAAGGAACGAATCTCAACTGAACTTGAACTGTGGTTATGCAGCAAGGTGGAGGAATCCACCATGGGGGGAGGGGTATAGGAGGGGTGGGGGGAATCCCCAGTGACTATAAAACTGTATCACATAATACAATGTTAACAACAATAAAAAAAATAAAATACTGTTGCTTTAAAAAAAAAGAGAGATTTAAAATACGTTGCCAAACATCTATCAAATTGAATGTCTCCCCTTTTCCTTTTATCCTATAGACCCCATGCTCCTTCCTTTTCCATGTATCCTAAGACCCTCACCTGTAATAACTCAGAGGGGCCCACGGGCGCGGGGATCATGACTGGAACGCAGAGCCTGTATGATGAGGACAGTGCCAACGACGATGCCCACCAGGCCCACCAGCAGGCCCAGGGCACAAACCACGGTCTCTGTCGTCTCAGGCATCTGGATCGGCTCCTGGGCCTCTGGGGAGGAGAATGACGAGCTGAGATTAGAAGGTGTGGGGAGGAGAGGGGCTGACCTGGGCTGTGCATGGGAGTTAAAGGTTACGGACCATTGGACAGCTTCCTAGGACAACCAGAGGACCGAGACCCACCAAGTGGGGAAGGCTGGTACAGAGGGCAAAGGGTCGTGGGAGAGGCGGGTCCCCGAGAGGTTATATAGAGGAAAAGGAGGCTCCGTACCCCAGTGCATGAGAAGTGGCCGCTCCAGGCCCCAGTGCTCCACCTTGCAGTCATACACATCGTCAGCCGTGGGCAGGAAGGTCAGGTAGTGGAACTTGTGGAACCGGAACTCTGTGCTGGGCAGGAAGACGCTCTCGGTGATGCCCTCAGTGACCAGCTGCCCATTGCGCAGCCACGTGACGTTGAGCACCGGTGGGAAGAACTTGTCGATGTGGCAGATGAGCGTGTTGGGCTGGCCCAGCTCCACAGGCTCCTTGGGAAACACCGTCACCTCGGGGGCCTCTGGAGGGGCAGACAGGACCATTGAGCCCGCCATTCTGGATGAAGGACAAAGTCTCCACCTTAAGAGTGCCACCCACTCATCTCCCTTGGACCCTAAGAGTGCCTGTGGGTCCCTATGAATCCCATCCTGCTGATCACTCTCACTTACCTTGAACTTTCTCTTGACTGACGGGGACCCCTAGCGATGCTGAGGTCCCAGGCCACTCAGCAGGGAGACCATTCAGCAGAAGCATGTGGGTCTCCCTAGCTGTGTGCGGTCAAGGGAACCGCCTCCACCCCAAGCCTTCCCAGCTGGGCTACAGAAGACACAAAGAGAAACTGTACCGTTGGCAGCCTGGGTGTGATTGTAACGCTGGATCAAGATATTCAAGTGTTCCTTTCCGGCAGCAATATTGGCCAGCCCACCCTGAGTATCAACGGAAAAGACTTGGCCAAACTCCGGTAGACGCCAGATTGTTTGCCTCTTGTCCTCATCCACATAGAACTGCTCATCTTCATCCAACTCAAACATAATCTCCCCTGACGGTGTGTGCGTCTGTGCAAATGTGACATAAACTGACACATGGTCTGCTGCATAAATGAAGTAGAGAAAATGAGACAAACTGTAAGTGGTAGAGACTAGAGGATAAACATGAATTAATAATAAAAAGGCAGAAGAACAGGTATTTTGTCTAGCTGTAAGACACCCACATCTCGGGCCCGGCATGGTGGCGCAAGTGGTTAAGGTCCTCGCCTTGCACGCCTGGGATCCCATATGGGCGCCAGTTCTAATCCCGGCAGCCCCGCTTCCCTTCCAGCTCCCTGCTTGTGGCCTGCCTGGAAAAGCAGTCGAGGACGGCCCAAAGCTTTGGGACCCTGCACCCGCGTGGGAGACCCGGAAGGGGTTCCTGGCTTCGGATTGGCATAGCAGAAGATCTTCCTCTCTGTCTCTCCTCTCTGTATATCTGCCTTTCCAGTGAAAAAATAATAAAAATAAATCTTAAAAAAAAAAAAAAAGACACCCACATCTCTCATCATCTGGGTTCAGTTCCTGGCTTCAGTTCCTGTTCCCGGCTTCCTGCTAAAGCACTCCTTGGGAGTGATGGCTCAAACAGTTGGCTCCCTTCTATCCTTGTGACAGACCTGGCCTGAATCCCTGACCTCTGGCTCCAGATCCCATTCAACCACAACCATAGTGGGCATTTAGGAAGAGAACCAGCAGATGCGAGTGTTCACACTCTCATTCTCTCTTCCCCCACCAACAATAAGTAAGTATACAGCTAAATAAATAAATAAGATATAAGGGACTAAATGTGCAGTGCTGAGATCTTTTTTTTTTTAAAGATTTATTTTTATTTTATTGGAAGCCGGATATACAGAGAGGAGAGACAGAGAGGAAGATCTTCCGTCCGATGATTCACTCCCCAAGTGAGCGCAATGGCCGATACTATGCCGATCTGAAGCCAGGAGCCTCTTCCGGGTCTCCCGCGCGGGTGCAGGGTCCCAAAGCCTTGGGCCGTCCTCGACTGCTTTCCCAGGCCACAAGCAGGGAGCTGGATGGGAAGCGGGGCTGCTGGGATTAGAACTGGTGCCCATATGGGATCCCGGGCATGCAAGGCGAGGACCTTAACCACTGCGCCACCGCGCCGGGCCCGAGTGCTAAGATCTTATATGGGTGCAGATCCAGTCCCAGCTGCTCCACTTCCAATCCAGCTCTCTGCTAGTGGACTGAGGAAACAGTTGGAAACTGGCCCAAGTTCTTGGGCCACTGCATTCATGTGGATGATCCAGAGGAAGCTCCTGGCTCCTGGCTAACACCCAGCCATTGCAGAGTGAACTAGCAGGTGAAAGATTTCTTTCAGTCTCTCTCTTTCTGTGTAACTCTTTCAAATAAATAAATCTTCTTTTTAATTTTTTTTTAAGATTTATTAATTTTATTGGAAAGGCAGATATACAGAGAGGAGAAGAAACAGAGAGGAAGATCCTCCGTCCGATGGCCTACTCCCCAAGTGACCGCAATGGCCAGAGCTGAGCCAATCCTCCAGGTCTCCCATGTGGGTACAGGGTCCCAATTCTCTGGACTATCCTCGACTGCTTTCCCAGGCCACAAGCAGGGAGCTGAATGGAAGCAGGGTTGCCAGGATTAGAACCGGTGACCATATAGGATCCTGTCGCATGCAAAACGAGGACCTTAACCACTACACTATCGCGCCGGGCCCTAAATAAATCTTTCAAATAAAATAAATGGAAGAAAAGAGGTCAAAGGAAGGACATAACCAAAAAGAAGTCACACCATAAAGGAGAAATGCAGAGTTGACAGGGTAGAAATGTAAATGAGGAAAGAAACCAAATTGTGGGCCAGTGCATTGGGCTGACATTAGAGGGGCGCGGGTGGACTTTCCCTAAAGAATGAAGGAAGAGGAAGGACATCAAGGCAAACAGACCAGTGAATCTGAAAAAATCCTCTAAAGAGACAGAAGCCTGCCCCACCTCTCTGCCCAAATGCCCCCCACCCTTCTCATTCACGACTCCACCCCCACCCAAAGCACTCACCCTTGATGGCTGCCACCCCTCGTTGGACATTCAACAGGGAAGCCAGGGAGAGGGCCATCATGATCACAGTTCTGGTCTGGAACATTCTCTTCGCAGGGATCTGCAGTTGGCAACTATGAACACAGGAGCAGTGATCCAGCTGGGGCAGACAGGAGGCCTGAAACTGCCACCAGTGGCCAAAAAGGGTGGGGAGGAACCAGCATGGCTGGGCATGGCCAATCATTGAAATAACTGAGCTGACATCCTCTGTTGCTGGGTAAAAAGAATGCTGGAAAGGGCCCTGGACCAGCGTGGCCAGGCAACTCCAATTCATGGGTCACTTCACTACTCCGTCTCACTCAGATTATATTCCATGTTTTTGTCCATTACCTTTTTGAAAATGATTTTTAAAGTTGCTAATCAAGTTTACAAAAATATTCTGCTGATATTTAAGAATAAATACACTGTCTAGTAAAATGTATAATTAATCATTCCACAAGATCCATCTGCCTGAGATTTTAATTGTTTATATAAGCTTTATTTTTTAAATGTCTACCTTATACATATATATATATTTTTTTAAAGATTTATTTTTATTATTTTTTCATTGGAAAGGCGGATATACAGAGAGGAGAGACAGAGAGGAAGATCTTCCGTCCGATGATTCACTCCCCAAGTGAGCGCAACGGGCCGATACTATGCCGATCCGAAGCCAGGAGCCTCTTCCGGGTCTCCCACGTGGGTGCAGGTTCCCAAAGCCTTGGGCCGTTCTCGACTGCTTTCCCAGGCCACAGGCAGGGAGCTGGAAGGGAAGCGGGGCTGCCGGGATTAGAACCGGCGCCCATATGGGATCCTGGGCGTGCAAGGCGAGGACCTTTAACCACTTGCGCCACCGCGCCGGGCCCGTATATATATATTTTTTAATACAAAGACATACATAGAGGAGGAGAGACAGAGAGGAAGATCTTCCATCTGATAATTCTCTCCCCAAGTGACTGCAATGGCCGGAACTGAGCCAATCCGAAGCCAGGAGCAAGGATCTCCTCCAGGTCTCCCATGCGGGTGCAGGGTCCCAAGGCTTTGGGCCATCCTCGACTGCTTTCCCAGGTCACAAGCAGAGAGCTGGATGGGAAGCAGGGTTGTCAGGATTAGAACCAGCGCCCATATGGGATCCTGGCGCGTTCAGGGCAAGGACTTTAGCCGCTAGGCCACGCCGCTGGGCTCTGTTTATATAAGCTTTAAAGCTTGCATTTAGAGGTTTTAGTTAGCTTGAATGAAGGTGGCCTCTAAATATTTCTCTATTCCTACTTATTCTTCTAGGAAATTTTGTAGATAACTTGAATTACCCATATTTCTTTTTTTTTTTTAGAGAGATTTATTTATTTTTATTGGAAAGACAGATCAGATCTACAGAGTGAAGGAGAGAAAGAAAAAAGATCTTCCATCCATTGGTTCACTCTCAAATGATCACAACAGCCAGAGCCAAACCAATCCAAAGCCAGGAGCCAGGAATTTCTTCTGGGTCTCCCTTGTGGGTGCAGGGTCCCAAGGACTTAGGCAATCCTCTGCTGCTTTCCCACGCCACAAGCAGAGAGCTGGATGGGAAGTGGAGCATCTGGGTGCTCCACTTCAACAGCACATATATTAAAATTGGGAAGTGGAACATCTGAGACATGAACCAGAATCCACATGGGATCCTAGCGCTTGCAAGTGATGATTTAACCAACTGAGCTGTTATGCTGAGCCCCCAAATTTCTTATTATTATTTAAGTTTTTGCTGACAGGGAAGCTGACTGAATTAAAAAAAAATGATTTATTCGTTTATTTCAAAGACAGAGTGACAGAGAGGTCTTCTCCCTGTTGGTTCACTCCCCAAATGGTTGCAACAGCCAGAGCTGAGTGGGTTGAAAGTCGGGAACCAGAAGCTTCTTCCAGGTCTCCCACATAGGTGCAGGGGCCCAGACAGCTGGGCCATCTTCCACTGCTTTCCCAAGCCATAAACACTAGGAGATTAGAGATGGAGCAGCTACGACTCAAACTGACACTCACATGAAATGTCAGGTGTCAAAGGCAGTGGCTTAACCTGCATGCCACAGTGCCAGCCCCATGTCTGAAATATTTTTTCTCTTTAAATTACTATTTATTTGGATCTCTTTATTTTTATTCTTATGGATTTACTTTCTAAAGCTATTTCAGATCTCTTTCTCATTTGACCTTAAAAGCATTACAATAAAGGTAGATTTCTTTCTCATAATGAAAATAAGGAATTGAAGTCCAAAAATGGCACTCTACTTAGAGCTGTATCCTTACTTGGTAGTGTTGCTGGTATGTCTATTCACCCAGGTTTGAGGCTGGACCGAGCCCAGGCATCCCAGATGGCAGTTCTGAGGAAGACCCTGGGTCCATGCAGGTCTCTGAGAGCAAGAGATGTGGATGACTGCTAACTCTAAACCCCTCTTTGCTCAAAGGAAAGACAGACAGACTGTAAGACCCAGTTTAAATTCTTGGAGAATTTTTGCTTCTCTCTTCCTTCTTTCTTTTTTTTTTTTTTAATTTTTATAAGATTTTATTTTGACATTTTTTACATAGTTAATTAGGGTAAGAAGGTTCAAGGGCTACATGAAAGTGGATAATACTAGTATGTTTTCCATATTGTTACCTTCATGTTTAAAGGGGGTTATTTAAGGGAGAAGGCCCACCCAATTTCCCACCCTCCCCAGGTCCCAGATGTAGGGCATGCTCTGAGGTTCTTGCTCAAGTGGTTTTGATATTGCCACAGTCATGAATCGCTGTCAATCTTGCCACTCCAAGCACTATGAGATCCCTGAAAAATCAACTGATTGACATAGTCCATCATAGCTGAGATGGTTGGTTGACCTGTTCTGTCTTCTCTCCTTTCTTCGTTAGGGTTCTGAGTCCAGCATTTAGATTAGGAAGATCTCCAAAGAAACTTCTTGTATGTGCTAACAAGTACAGGGCCTGGCACCGTCCATCACTCCAATCAGCTGGTGGTTGCAATTGCTGGGTTTTCACTCCCGACTTCCACTGGAACCAATGGGTGTTGCAGTCCAGCCTGGTTCTGCCCAGCACATACTTGGCCCTCACATAAACCAGCGGGAGCTGTAGCCTAGTCAGAGCAACCCACAATAACCCCCACCAGGCCCACTCCCTACCCTGGTTTGCCAGTAAGTGTAGCAGTAATCCAGTCTGTCCCACACCCCATTCCACCCCAGCCGCTATCTTAGTTATCTTAGTTTTATGTCCTGCGAAAGTGGTAACCCAAGAGGGATGAGCCCACTATTTCCCTCCCAGGCCTCTCCCACTCCCAGATTCCAGTTGATGCTGCGTCTAAGCCCAAACAACCCTTGCCCACTTTAATTTTGCTTGCACCAGTAGGAATAATCTGCCCAGCCCGGCTTTTCCCTGATCTGGTCCGCATGAGGCGCACAGGTGTGGTAGCTCTGCCTAGTCTGGTCTGCCCCCATCCCAGCCCATGCTCTCCTGCGGAAGTAGCTGTCCTGCAAAGGAACCCTCCCTTATTCCCCTGCCGGCTCTGCCCACTTCCTTTCTTGTTCTCAGGCTGGTAGGGCGCTGCGGTCACTTCCGGTACAGGCAACCTCACCTCGGCATTCCATAATGTGCACTAGTCTTTGTTGCGACCAACCCTAGGTCGACCCACACTGGTGCCTGGATTTGCCAGTGGATAATGTGGACAGATTCAGCCTGGTCTTGCCCCCACATCAGCCAATTGTATGCCAGTGGGTAGCTTTCCATGGCCTTTTCTGGGCTGTTTCCTATCATGTTTCTTGCGTTTACCTGCCAGGTCTGTGTCCTGCCAGAGGAGTTGCCCAGGCTCCTCCATCAGAACCTCTCCCAATGCCAGGTTTCACGCTTACCAGTGGGTCCATGAGCCAACCCTACTCAGTCCACCTCCTGTAATAACAGGATCTGTGGCTTTTCCTGTCTGGCCTTCCACCCAATCTGGTTCTTGCTGTTGGATGTTCCAGCCCAGCCATGGTTTGTCTATACCCACATATGGCTCACACATGGCTCAGTAGGGGTTTGAGACCCTGCCTGGTCCATCCCACATCTGCCCTGGTCCTCCAGAACACCAGGGGGAGTCGGGGTCCGGCCCGGTTCGGTGCATCCAATCCCAGTCCACACTTGTGCCAAGGGAGACTACAACTGTTTCCAGATCAGAACGCAGCTCCCCTTCCAGGCCATGTGCCTCTTGGTGGGAACCTCAGCCCAGCTAGGGTTGTCCCCTTTGCTCCCCAACCGGGTCTGTTCCCAGCCATAGATCACTTGCCTGCCAATGGATGCTCTGACTCAGCTTGGCACAGCTCCTCACCTGTCCCGATCTCTGCCTTAGACACTGTGGCTTAGCGTCCCTGGCTCCCACAGACCAGCAGGTACAAGAACCTAGCTCGGCAAGACCTCTGTGCCCTCCTGGTTTCTAGTTTTACTTGTGGGCTAAGGGTTGTTCAGTCGTGCCTAATCTACTCTGTTCCATTACCAGTTGACACATTGGCCAACTGTTGGAGCTACTTTTGAAGGACAGGCCCCAAGCCCTAGCTTCTGCATGACTGGTATTTGGTACTCAGAATTATTAGTGATTTAAAGTTTTGCTAAGGAAGAGTTACTGCCTGTTTCAGGTCCAAGAAGCACAATGGGTTCAAACTGGAGGGAATTAAGCAGCAACTCAAAGAACCAAATCCCCAGAGCTCCCCGGCCGGGCGGCCAGCAGGCAGAGCCTGGCACCAAATGGCGCATTGGCTGCCCGGGGACAGCTCAGCACATGGCGGCTGTGCCCATGGCGGCTGTCTGGGATCCAGGCATGAGACGCCCCGTCCTGAGACCCACCAGCTGCCAGGAGGCTGCTGGAGGTTTAAATAACCCAGGCCCAAGGTCGCGCCCCTCCCAAATCCCATTCACCGCCCCATGAGGGCGGCGGGTGGGTGTCGGGCCTGCCCAGTCCCGGAGGCCTCCCCCTCGGTCTACTCACCCCGAAGGAAGCGGCCCCCGGAACCAGCAGGCCCGGGGACAGCTCAGCACATGGCGGCTGTGCCCATGGCGGCTGTCTGGGATCCAGGCATGAGACGCCCCGTCCTGAGACCCACCAGCTGCCAGGAGGCTGCTGGAGGTTTAAATAACCCAGGCCCAAGGTCGCGCCCCTCCCAAATCCCATTCACCGCCCCATGAGGGCGGCGGGTGGGTGTCGGGCCTGCCCAGTCCCGGAGGCCTCCCCCTCGGTCTACTCACCCCGAAGGAAGCGGCCCCCGGAACCAGCAGGCCCGGGGACCTCTCTTCTTTCTTTCTTTTCCTCTCTCCCTCCCTCCTTCCTTCCTTCCTTTTTCTCTTCTTTACTTTTCTCTTTCTTTCTTTCTTTCTTTCTTTCTTTCTTTCTTTCTTTCTTTCTTTCTTTCTTTCTTTCTACAGAAAGAAGTTCACTCTCAAAATGGCTACAGCAGCCAGAGCTATGCAGGTCCTAAGCCAGGAGCTGGGAGTTGTTTCTTCCTGCTCTTCTGTGTGGCCACAGGGGCACAGCAAATAATCATTTCTCCACTGCCTTTCCAGGCACATTGACAGGGAGATGAATTGGAGGTGGAGCAGCCAGGACTTGAACTGGTACCCATATGGAATGTCAGTGTTGCAGGCAGCAGCTTTATCCATGATGCTACAACATCAAGTTTTGTGATGTGTACTCTAATCCTTCTATGATTCGTACCATAGAATGGTCCTTGACATACCAAGATAGTACTTGCTCCACCCCAAACTATATCCGAGGTGTGAGAGGTGGCAGGAAGGGTGCAGTGATAATCCCCAAAGGTGGACCAACTGAATGTTAGTAATTGAGATTGTGTTCAGGGCCTGGTGCAATGGCCCAGTGACTAAATCCTTGCCTTGCATTCACCAGGATCCCAAATGGGCTTCATTTGGTATCCAACTGCCTACCTATGACCTGGAAAAAGCAGTAGAGGACGGCCCAAAGCCTTGGGACCCTGAACCTGTGTTGGAGACCCGGAAGAAGCTCCTAGCTCTTGGCTCCAAACCAACTCAGCTCTGGCCATTGTGGTCACTTGGAGAGTAAGACAGTGGATGGAAGATCTTTCTCTCTAGCTCCTTCTCTCTGCAAATCTACCTTTCCAATAAACAAACTGCAAAGAGATTGCCTTCAGAACAAAACAAACAACAAGAAAAAACTACATAATCTCCCCCAAACTGTGCGACTTATTCCACTGGTTAAAGTGAGTAACTAAAGTGAGTAACAGCATCCTGCATTTGTCATCCCAGGGACAACATACTCTTTAGATGGTCAGAGCTTCCACAGTCTCTGCCCGGTGAGCAATGACTCGTGTCAAGCGCAGAGCCCATTGGTTCTCTTCTCAGAGTCTGTCCAATCGTAAGATCACAAGGAACTAGTTTGATCCATACCCACTCTGATACTTCAGATGGGCACTACATTCACCAGCTGCTCCTTTCTCCATCTCACCATCTTTCTCCAGCTCCATGAGGTCCTGCAGGCCCCTGAGTTTTACATCGCTCCCCATGTTATTGATGGTGCTGCTCAGTCCCACAGCCCAGGGCAGGGCCACTCCAGGTAAGAGCCAAGCAGCTACTCCCCCAGGATCTGACTTGCAGAACAAGTCCTAGATGCCTTTCCTTTAAGGAGCCACTTTCTGAGAAGGTCAGTGCTAGGTTCTGTCATTGCCCACAGTCCTTCTTTTCCTGTGAGAGAACTGGGCTCTCCTGCTCTTTGCTCACCAGCAGTGGCAGTGCAGGCTTTGCCTTAGACATGTCCGGGGAAAGTAATGTTAGTGGAGATAACTACTAGTGAGCGTGACTTGAGGTGAAGAGGGGACTCAGACCAATCAGACTATGGAAATAGAGTCCTCTGGACTCTGTCAGTATTCTTGATCACTGTTTCCACGCAGGGGTTTTGACCACACTCTTGTGGCTGGGTCCTTACCGAAGCTCATGTTCACCCGAGTCTTTATGACTTACTCCTCTGTCCTGTCACTATCCCAGGTAAAATCACTAAGCTGAGAAGAGGTGACAAGACAGAACAGAAAGAGACTGCTCCCCAGGGCACCTGCCCCTGATTCCCAGTGACAGGTGGCCTGAAAGGGCCCCTTCTACATATAAAGGTCTTTAGAAGGGACCAACTTGCAGTGAGCTGAGCCAGGCAAAGGCTGCAGAGTTCACACATGTTGACTCACTCTGTCCCCACAGAGTTCTTCCAGGTAAGCGGTATTGTTTAAGATCTTACCTTTCAGGAACAGACTTAGAGTGCTTTTTGGTCTTCTGTGTGTTTGTCTGGAATGACATGGTAATAAATTGTAGTGTGGAAACTTGAACCCACATGTGTAATATGATTCTTTTTTATACCATCTTCTCATCATTATATCCTCTTTCATTTAAAAAAAATATTTTATTTGAAAGGTAGAGTTACAGAGAGAGACAGAGAAAGAGAGAGAAAGAGATCGAGAGATCCTCTATCCACTGGTTCATTCCCCCAGCTGGCTGCAACAGTTGGAGCTGGGTCCATCCGAAGCCAGGAA